>NC_052634.1:37839697-37940371 GCF_016161935.1 Mauremys reevesii | reverse complement strand
TCACACTTCAGGGGCCTCCTAGACCCCTGCCGAGAAACCCTGCTCCTACCCTAACAATCACAGCAATGCCTCAAGTTACACAGTCCTGAAGGACCAGTCACTTCCTTAGTCAATCTGAACTTTAGATCTTCCAACAAAGACAACACTTGTGCCAGTCCTGTCAGTAACCTGTATTATGACTTTCTGTTTAAAAGGAAAGAGAGTTAGTTTGACAAAGTTAAAGTAGGTAATCCTATAGATGGTGACGAGTTGGTTTAAATATCAAAGGTAAGTTAGAAGCTTCTATAATAAGTGTACTCTCATATTCTTAGGACTAACCCCACACAGCTGTATCTCTTGCTTATGCTTCTCTAGAAATTACTGAATTAAGCAGCATACAGATTCATCAGTTCCTCTCGCATGGGGTTTTATATCCCTTCCTACCATGTGCTCTGGTCTCTGAAATCCTAGAAGCAATGGGAAATCAAGAGCACAAATAAATAGTTTTTTGTGTCTTGTTAACGTCCCATAATAGTCTCTCTGATGTTGATGGGCCTTTCCCTGCCAGGCAGGTGTAATGCATTCTATTGCCAATCACACTTTAACAGGTAAAGTCTCTCTTTCTCCCTGTCTGATGACGCACAGAGCCACAGAGGTTCCTAATGCAATCTAGTCAGGATGTTAACCCAGGCAGCAACTCACAAAGCACCAATAAAGCCCAAACACTAAATACACTTTATGTTCACAGTCTGCAAGGAGGAGCATCTACTCATTTGAACTCTGCAGAGCCAGAAAGGAACAAGATGTGCTGCGGCAAGAAGGCCCAGTCTCAGCGCCCCGGGGTCACACTTCTGCCAAAAGCTAAAATCTAGGCCCAGCTTTATGAAAGGGGCACTGCCAGGAGAGACTCGTGGCAAAGGGCTGGAGCATCCAAATAACCAGTTAACCTGAGAGAGCTGGCCTAGGAACAGTGGACAGGAGAATCCCCAGAGTGACTCCTCTTTGATTCTGCCTCGTCTCTGGCCTTTGGTTTATGGAATCACAGAACTGGAAGGGACCTCGAGAGGTCACCAGTCCAGTCCCCCTGCCCTCAAGGGGGAGGACAAAGTATTATCTAGACTGAGGAGTGACTCAACCTGAGCCTGAGAAGGAGCCAGAGATTTACCAATGTAGATTGCCAAAGAATCACAGGGGACCCACATCAGCAGCCCCCATCAGCTCCCACCCCTTCTCCCAAAGCGCCTCCCACCCACATGGGAAGCCACACTAATCACACTCCCCCTCCCTCCTTGCACCTCCCGATCAGCTGTTCACGCTTCATGCAAAAGACACTCAGGGGAATGGAGGCAAAGGGCACTGCATAGCTGAGGGAAGGGGTGGACTGGGAGGGCAGGACCTGTAGCTGAGTAGTGAGCACACCCAGCACACTGGAAAGTTGGTGCCTGTAGCTCCAACACCCGGAGTGCTGGTGCCTATACAAGGAGCCGTGATATTGTAAATTCTAAAGAGCCACACTGTTGGCCAGCCTTGATCTAATTCATCCCTGAGGTGTTTCAGGTCCAGCCTGCTCTTAAAAATCCCCAACGATGGAGATTCCACAACCTCCCTAGGCAATTTATTCCAGTGCTTAACCGCCCGGCCAGTTAGGGAGTTTTTCCTTATGTCCAACCTAAACCTGCCTTGCTACAATTTAAGCCCATTGCTTTTTGTCCTGTCCTCAGAGGTTAAGAAGAACAAATGTTTCTCCTTCCTCCTTGAAACGAACTTTTACGTACTTGGAAAGCTGATCATATCTGCTCCAGACTAAACAAACACAATTTTTTCAGTTTTCCTCATAGGTCATGTTCTCTAGACCTTTAAGCATTTTTGTTGCTCTTCTCTGGACTTTCTCCAATTTGTCCACATCCTTCCTGAAATGTGGCACCCAGAACTGGACACAATGCTCCAGTTGAGGCCTAATCAGTGCGGTGTAGAGTGGAAGAATTACTACTTGTGTCTTGCTTAGAACACTCCTGCTAATACATCTCAGAATTATACTTGCTTTTTGCAACAGTGTAACACTGTTGACTCATATTTAGCTTGTGATCCACTGCGACTCCCAGATCCGTTTCTGCAGTGCTCCTTCCTGGGCAGTCATTTCCTGTCTTGTATGTGTGAGCTGATTGTTCCTTCCTAAGTGGAGTACTTTGGATTTGTCCTTATTGAATTTCATCCTATTTACTTCAGACCATTTCTCCAGTTTGTCCAGATGATTTTGAATTTTAATTCTATCCTCCAAAGCACTTGCAACCCTCCCAGCTTGGTATCGCCCACACACTAGAAAAGTTTAACAGAGAGACTCTGCTGATGGGAGGGTGACAACATGTCTCGGAGGGTTACACCCTGGTGGGAGGGGGCTAAGCCTGTACTGGGTTAAGGTCACTCTGTGCTTCACAGTGTGGCAGAACCTAGAATGTCCATTAGTAGGGGAAAATCCTGGGGGGAATCGACATGTGGAAAGGACAGAAACCCTGTCTGAACTCTCACATTGTCCTTCTCACCCTGGCAGGCTACAGAATAACATCCACGTTTCGCCCCAAATCATCCTCTCTCCCAGGGGAAGGAAATGGCTGCAATGGAGCTGGCTCAGGTGGGGGATTATCAGACAGCTGGTGGTGGGTTCTGCTTGGAGGGAGAGGAGCAGTAAATGTATAGGAGGGTGGGAGGCAGGAACTATCTAGGGTGTGGAATGGGAGGGGACAGGATGTGACAAACCTGCTGAGACTTGTGTACTCTAGGGTGTGATGGGTTGTCACCCCGGGGTGCAGTCTGGGGGGCTTCTGGGAACCGCTGTGCCCTCTAACCCTCAAGCTGGGCTGGCCCTTCTCACACTGCTTTGCTGGAGATTCAGCCAGCTTCTCCAGGCCCTGTTATCACCCAACACGACAGCAGGTGGCGCCATGCAGCCAACTGAGCTACCTGAGTGTTTTACCTAAGTCACTCAAGGACAGATAGAAGACAAAAGCCAATTGCCCAGCTGTAAGTGGTAGCAAACAGATCAAAGCAGATTACTTAAATGACCAAAACTCAAACTAAGCCTAACATACTATCTGGATAGAATTTGAATTAGCAATTTCTCACCCTGACTGATGATAGAAGCAGTCCACCAAGTTTCCATACACAAGCTAGAAATCCCTTTACCCTGGGACCAACACTTTCCCCCAGTTCAGTCTTTGTTCCTCAGGTATTTCCAGGAATTTTCTTGTGTGGGGAATGAGGCCAAGAGATGACGTCACACCCCACCTTATGTAGCTTTTCCATATGGCAGGAACCATTTGTTCCAAACTCAGTTTGTGGAAAAATAGAGGTACCAAAATGGAGTTTAGTGTCATGTGGTCTGGTCACAGGCCCTACCATGTCCTGCTGAGTCATAGTAGCCATGACTCATAGGCTGGCTGAAACATTCACAGGAAGGCTAAGCTCTTCCATGGTCCATTGTCTTTGTTGATGAGCCATGAACACTGTCTGGCTTCTTTGTTGTACCTGAAAGGCTCGCTGTGGATGTTACCCAGAGTAAGCACATTTGAAATAAGATACAGAGTCAATATCCATAACTTCAGATACGAATATGAAACATGCACACAAATAGGACAATCATATTCAGCAAATCATAACTTTTCCAGTGACACTGAACATGACGCATCTTGCACAAAATGCATCATAATTATGTCCTAATCATTTGATAATCATACCACTAGGCTGAATGTGGGGTGTAGTGTCAGGCCTAATTTCAAGGCACAAGTGTTGTGAATGGAACTTCCCTCTTTGTGGAACAGGAAATAGCCCTTTCAGCCAGGGCTGGGAAAACTTCTCCAGACTCCCAGTGCTGGAGCCTGAACCTACTGACACTTCATTAGTTACCACCAACCCCGATCTTTGGCAACTGCAAACGTTATCGGTGATGATTTTATATTCTCTTCCAGGTCATGGATAAGAATGTTAAATAGCACAGGGCCAAGAACCAATCCTTGTGGGAACCCCCTAGAAAGAAATCCACTTGACCATGGTTCCCCATTTACAATCATAGTTTTTAATCTATTTAATGTATGCCGTGTTTATTTTGTGTCTTTCTAGTTTTCTAGTCAAAATGTTGTGCTGAACCAAGTCATACCTAAACTTCTGTAAGGCATATATTACATCAATACTATTAGTTGCAACCAAACTTTTGATCTCATCCAATAAGGATATCCAGTTAGTTTGGTTGATCTGTTGTCTCTGAACCTTTGTTAATTGGTACTAATTATATTACCCTCCTTTCATTCTTTATTAATTAAATCCATATTCGCTGCTCCATTATCTTGCCCAGTATCAGACTAACACTCTTGTAATTAGCTGGGTCATCTCTTTTACACTTTTAAAATATTAGCACAGCATTAGCTTTAGTCCAGTCTTCTGGAATTTCCCAGTGTTCCAAGTCCTAATTATAATCACCATTAACAGTCCACCACACTCCTCCACCAGGTCTTTCAAAACTCATGGATACAAGTTATCTGGACCTGCTTATTTAAACATGTCTAACTGTAATAGCTGCTGTTCAACATCCTCGTGAGTTATTGTTGAATGGAAAGACTGTCGCTGCCAACGCCTTATATGACTTACATCATCCGTTTTTCTCCAAATCCAGGAGAGAAATATTTATTTAACACTTTTACCTCTTCTACATTATTTTTGATAATTCTGCCATTTCCATGTAGTAATTTGCCACTTCCATTGTTAGGATTAATTTTGTACTTAATATACTTTTAAAAAACTTCCTTCTTATTTTCATTAATTGGTCATTTATTTCTGATAGCTTCCTGCTAACTTTCTACAATTCTGACCTTCTATTCTTTACTATTGACTTCCCCTTTCTTCCATATATTTTATTTGGAGAGTGTTGGGATTCCTACCAGGGAGCCACCAGCAGGGTCCAGAGACAGCCTCATCTCCTATATTAAGCTCTGGCTAGTAGGTATGTGATAAACGTGAAGACCCTCTGCCTCCGTCTGTCAGCTGGGAGACACAGAGGTTCTCTCTCTTCCACCCTCTGATGCCTCCTGGCTGCTCTAGACAAGGTGAGGTGGGACTCTGTTAACATGTGCCTCCCGGAGCTTCCATTTACCTGGTGCTGCTGTTCTGTGAATAATGGGACTGTGAGTGGAGCAGCAGGTACTGAATGTTGACTCTTGCTCTTTCAGGGACGGTGACCTGAGGAGGTGGCTGTGTATTTCACCAGAGAGGAATGGGCTCTGCTGGACCCTGCTCAGAGAGCCCTCTACAGGGGTGTCATGCAGGAGAACTATGAGACGGTGACCTCGCTGGGTAAGGAGTCCTGTCCTCTGGGTTATTAGGAAGCTGTGGGGTCTCTAAAGAACCCGAGTAGTGATAACTTTATACCTTTATTTGTCATACAAGTTTTGACAAGTTTCCTTGCCCCCTTTTTGCCTTATCTCCCACCCACTAATATCATTTTGGACATGTGCCTTTTTAGTGCCATCAGACATTTTAAATTGAATTTAATGTATACTTATTGGATACATTAATAAATGTAGCTTTCATGCCTTTTCCTCATTTTAAGAGGAAAATATACCTCCTGTAGAATTCTAAATTGAGTAAATAGGTGTATGACTCATGCATGGCTTGTGTGACAGTCAGATGAGCTCCTCTTTCGATAGGAGAGCGTATAATGTTGCTATTCAGGACCCCACGGGTGAAGGGAGAACAGAGCTATGGGAGGGGAGGAGAGGGGGAGTAGATAATTCTGGGGTGCCAGGACATGGGGAGGTGTGTGCAGGGTTAGAGCTAAGAAGCAGCAGGGAAGGACGAGGTAGTGAGAGGTGAAGAGGGAACACAAGAATCTCCCAACGTGCCGGCAGGTGGTGCCGGCTGAGAGTAATGGGAAGAAGTGGAGAGGAGTGTGGAGGAAGGGCACCGAGGAAGTGGCTCAGTCTCAGGTGTTGAAACTAAGTGGCCTGTCCTTGTGGAAGAGTGGGACCCCTTGGGTGTCTAGTGCACTCAAGAGGCACCTCCCAAGGACTGTTTAAAAGCCAGGGCATTGCAGAGATCCTATGGATCCATGACAGTGTGCCAGAGGTTAAGCCTTATGGGGAAAAGATATAAAACAAGAAAAGAATCTAAATGCGCGTTTACCATCGCTCCCTCTCAGTCTTCAGGGGAATCCCTGGTCCGTTCCAAAGTGTATTAAAACCTTCCAAAGGCTCACCTCTTGGTTATCAGGTCATGTCCATTTGTTAGAGGGTTTTCCCTTCACCCTCCCACTTCCCTGGTTCTTGTCACGCAGACAGCAAGCAGCGAAAGACCAGAAGTCTGAAGCACAGATAATGCGATGTTTATTAGGGTTATTTCCAAGCAAGCATATTCCACTGCCCTAATGAACTTACACCTAGAAAAATTAATTATGCAGCAGACAGAAACAATTAGAGAACCAGACTGATTAACAAGGTAAAAGTGGTGGCCATAAAGATAAAACAATACAGAAATGAGGGTTTCAGAACCACAACCATTGAGAAGTGATTTCTTGCCAGACAGGATGCTGTCAGACTAAGTTTTCATTAACCATCTTAAGATCTATTTCTTTATCTGGTGGTGATGGGCGCTATCAGGACAGGATCATCTTCCGAACAGCCCAATAGCACCTTATTTCAGTGTGACTGGTTTGGGATGTGAGGATGTGACCTTCGCTTCCCAGCTTATGGCTGCCCTGCTACTTAGCCAAAGGCCTTAGCCTAAGAACAAGGCCTCAGACTGTCACAGTGAGAGAAGGCCCAGACACAGGCAGACTGAGATTTTGATTCTTAGCTAGTTACAGGGGTATAAAGACAAAGTGATAAAAATATCCCTAAATTCTTAAACTATAGGCTTTACAGGCAGGCCCGAATATGTCTATTCTAACAGTGGGTTCTAGCCCTTCCCCCATTCTGTGTCTGTCTTGTGTATTTAGATCAGGGGTCGGCAACCTTTCAGAAGTGCTGTGCCGAGTCTTTATTTATTCACTCTAATTTAAGGTTCCGTGTGCCATAACACATTTTAATGTTTTTAGAAGGTCTCTTTCTATAAGTCTATAATATAGAACTAAACTATTGTTGTATGTAAAATAAATAAGGTTTTAAAATGTCTAAGAAGTTTAATTTAAAATTAAATTAAAATGCAGAGCCCCCCCCCTCGGACCAGGGGCCAGGACCCAGGCAGTGTGAGTGCCACTGAAAATCAGCTCGCTGCCGCAGGTTTCCTACCCCTGATTTAGATTGTAAATTCTTCAGGGCATGGGCCATCTACTATTCTCTGTTTGTACTTTGCCTAGCACAATGGGGACCCACTGTTAGTTGGTCCTTAGGCACTAAGGTAGTGAATATGATTTGTTATAATAGTAACTCTCCTGCCACTTTGAGCCAAGGAAGATGGCCTTGGGATGCGTAGCCTTATTTGGGGTGTGTTAGTAATGTTGATTTGATTTATCAACTTAATTTAATGTGTATTGTAATTATTTTAATTAATTACTAATAATACTTAATCATTTATATTAATTAATATGAGTTTAGGCTCGCCAATTTGTTTGATCAGAAGATAAAAGTTCGTGTTTCGAATCAGGTTCCACAGAATTGATAAAGGGACCTTCAAGGGTATGACAGGAAGCTCACACGGAGACAGATATAGTCATAAAGACTTTTTATTAAACTCAATGAAATAGTAAGTAAATTGTAAAACAGGTAGAATTACAGAGTTACAATTGTATTACTGTTATTCAAGAGATACATATGATGATACAATATTATGTGCTGCAAACTTTGGTTAATATTCACACCCTGTTTTGATAAACTGGCGTTGGCCTCACCTCTGGCGGTTCTGGTTTCACAGCTCTTGCAAGGGAAACTAATGTAAAGAGCTGTCAAAGCTACTTTGGAATTTATTTTTTAGCTCAACTAAATAATCTAACACACAAATTAAAATAAAGTTTAGAGAGACCAAGCTTAGCCGAGTTCCTTTTGAACTTAAAGTTTGAAAAGAAAATAAGTGCGGCCTATTACTGGTTAATAGCTGTCGAGATGGATAGCATGAATACGTAGTTGAAGATGGTGAAGTGTAGAGAAGGAGGAGGAGGTTGAGGTGCGGGTAAAAAGAGGTAGGTTACCTCTTTTATGGAAATAAATGCCGGAAATCCTTCCTCTTATGCCCAAATTTCAGTCTTCCCCATAGAAATGTTAGGATACGCTACTCCATAGGCTAGTATGTGTGTGCGTATGGATAGCAGGTATCTGCGCACTTGTGGGGTACTTGTTAAGTCTGTGAGTACAACTTTGAAAAATCCCTTTGCTATTCTTCATTGTCTGTTGATCTAGGTAAAGGGTCTTAGACCTAAGCGTAGGCACTTTATTTGGGTATAGGAAAAACAGTTCCTTTTCTGGGTAAAAGGGCACAGGATGTAGCTATGCTAACTTTTCTTTAGCTTAAATGCAGGTTTTGGCCTGTAGGTTTCTTGCATTACAGCCAAACATATTTTTAATATGAATTAATTAACCTATCACAATACTGTACTTATAAGAAAAGAGATATTGATGCAGGCAAGCAGATGAATCCTGAGGGCTACAGATGTTACTGCCTAAAAATGAGATGGGGTTAAAACTATGGAATATTCTTTGTGACAAGTATCCCACAAATTCCACTGACCTCCCTTGTTTTCTTTGCCTGCAGTAGGTTTCCAATTTCCAAACCTGATGTGATCTCGCAGCTGGACCGAGGGGAAGAACCGTGGGTCCCGGACCTCCAGGGCTCTGGGAAAGAAGTGATCCTGAGAGCTGCCTTCACAGGTGAGGACTTGGTTAAACAACTCAACAACTGCTTAGGAATGCAGGAAACATTTGGGATGCCCTACAAAGACCCTGTGAGCTCTTCAAGTTCAGGATTGTTCCCTGCAGATGTGGAATCATTATGGCAGATGTCACTCATGGCTTCCCTCCTATTCTGACTGACAACTGGCAGCAGGTCCCTCCCAAACTTTCCCTGAGAGTTATGGTGCAATGAGGACCCAGAACTGATGCCTTCCTCCCTTCTCTGTGGAAGGGCTTGGGAAAATCAGCACCTGATAAGTTTGATCTCTCCCATATATATTTTGGTTTGTTCATCCCTTTTCCATTCCTCTCTCTGACATTTCCTTTTTCTCAGGCACAGGGAGTGACCTATGTCTGGATTCTGTCTGTCTCCCATCCGGCGATGGGCTGGTGAGTGAGAACGAGGAGGAGAAACCCCAGCAGGAAGACACTGTGCAAGTAGATCCACATTGGATGTTATCAGGAAGATCCAAAGGGAATGTTTCCGGTGTTGTGCACTCCCAGAAAGCACAAAAGCCTGTGAGACTCAGCAGAGGCCAGAGGAAAATTACAGTAGCCACTCAGCCCTTATTCCACGCAACAGAATCAACCTGGAAGAGAGACGCTACATGTGCCATGAGTGCGGGAAAAGCTTCAATCGGTGCTCAAACCTTATCACACATCAGAGAATCCACACAGGGGAGACGCCCTACAGGTGCTCTGAGTGCGGGAAAAGCTTCGATCAGCGCTCAGACCTTATCAGACATGAGAGAATCCACACTGTGGAGACGCGCTACACGTGTTATGAGTGCGGGAAAAGCTTCAATCAGCGCTCAAACCTTATAACACATCAGAGAATCCACACAGGGGAGACGCCCTACAGGTGCTCTGAGTGCGGGAAAAGCTTCGGGCGGCGCTCTGACCTTATCACACATCAGAGAATCCACACAGGGGAGACACCCTACATGTGCTCTGAGTGCGGGAAAAGCTGGGCAGAGCTCACACCTTATCAGACATGAGAGAATCCACACAGGGGAGATGCCCTACACGTGCTCTGAGTGTGGGAAAAGCTTCAATCGGCGCTCACACCTTATCACACATCAGAGAATCCACACAGGGGAGACGCCCTACACGTGCTCTGAGTGCGGGAAAAGTTTCGGGCGGAGCTCTGACCTTATCACACATCAGAGAATCCACACAGGAGACGCCCTACACGTGCTCTGAGTGCGGGAAAAGCTTCAATCGGCGCTCTCACCTTATCAGACATGAGAGAATCCACACAGGGTGATGCCCACACATGCTCTGAGTGCGGGAAAAGCTTCAATCAGCACACAAGCCTTATTAGACATCAGAAAATCCACATGAGAGAGAACTGTTATAAATCCCTTGACTAGGGCTGGCCAAAGTTTGGTTTTTTTAATCACATTTGCTAATTCCCACATAGTGATTTTTGCACCATCTTCACCAAGGTCTCTCAGCTCCATCAGATCAGTTGCCTGCTTCTGCCTTTGCAGCTCACCCTTCTTTGGGTCAGTCCTGTGATCTTTTCTATCAACTCCTTTCCTTTGAGTCGTTGGAGTGTGTGTCCCTCCTGCCAGGAATGTTCATCAGCTCCAGGTGGGGGAGAGAGGTTTGATCCCAACAAGCTACACTGAGGCAAAAAGTACCTGTGCCTGACATCCACTAGGGCTGTACATGGCGGCTGCTTAAGTTAGTGATCTTGGTGTAACAAGACAATTATAGTTGTAGAGCAGATGCAGCCCAGGTGCAGTGGTTGGCATTAGCTTTCCCTTGACCTGACCTAAACTCCATCACTTCTCCTAGTCTAAACAAACCCTGAGCATCACGGTTATACTGTTCCCCCATTTCACAGCAATTGTTAGTCATCGAGTTCTCCCTTGGGGAACCAATTGTTTCATTCCCAGTTGCTCTGATGTTGCTTTAGGTTGTGCTGGGGAGCAGATATTTTTATTTTCCACACTTAAAATATATTGAACTATAACAAAGAGCAGGAACAGGGCAGGGTAGGGAAAAATGTCATTTCACCCATTGTAACAACAGACGTAGTTAGGGTAAGTCAGAGGATTCCCTTATTCCCATCACCATCCTCGTTCAATCCGTGCTAGAGCCTAAGAATCCTTTTCCTTTCCCCCGTTGTGGGATGGGAGACTTCCCAAAGTGCTCCCTGTGCTATAGCACATGGCTAAGCTCAGAGAATAAACCCGAAATAGCCCCTGAGCTTTGCTTTTGAATTCTGTGTTTCCGATTACTTCAAGCCAGGGCATTGTGATTATTTACCAGTTTCTCTAGCACTGTTCCTACCACTGTTTCTGTAACATATTTTGTTTTTGTGGGACAGGGTTGTTATTCCTTTGCTAACCCCAACCTGGAAGGCCAGGGTGTCTGTCTTCTCTGGCCCCTCCCCACAGACAAATCTGACAGGGTTGCACCTGCCAGGAGCAAACAAAAGCCCCACTGGTCACACACAAAGCAGATAGACACACACAAGATACAGAAGAAACTGAATTATTTGAGCTACCAACATTTCCACTTTCCCACGGCATGTTAGTTCTGAAGGTTGTTTTAATTTATTTTCTTGGAACCAGAAATGGGGAAAGAGACCCTGGAGTCAGTTGAATTACAGCAGGAAGGGATAAGTCTCATGATTTGTCACTAACCAAAGGCTTTGTGAACAGAGCGATAATGTTACTGAATGGTCTGGCTAACCCTGCAGTTAGAAACAATCAGCTCTATGGGTGGCAAATTGACAGAGGCTCTGCTGCTGATCATGAAATAGAAGCACATTACCTTTAAACAGCTGCTACTTCAGTGCCTCTGGAAGTACAGAAAACAATGATCTGTGTTAAAGGAAAGTTGCCATTTCTCAGAGCCCCAATTTCTATTGTGTGTGACAGGAAGGTTTGAATGTGTAGCAGGTAGTTTGGTCAAGCTTAGCTATTTTATGTGTGTAACAGGCTCCTGCCCACCTCCAGCAGAGGTTTCAATCACATACGATGGCAACTTACCGAATGTCACACAAATTAGTCCATCCCTCTCCATATTCAGTCTCTGACCGGAATGTTAGGATGAGGCAGAGAACTGGGAAAGTATCGCAGTAGGAATACATTAACAAGTGGGATTAATCAGAGCTGGGCTGCAGACAGAGCCTGTTCTAGAGCTGGTGAAGTGACAGGGACACACTCCCAGTAGTGCTGGCTCTGAAGTAACAGCAGAAGCAGATCGAAGAGAATGAGCTCATGGGCAGCTGCCCTGTCAGTGCATCACTCACCTGGCAGGTGTTACACAAAACACAGCACTTCCCCACCGCCACCACTTCATTATACTGTCCTTGGTGCTGTTTGTCCTTCAGGACTTTGTTCTCTCTGGGTGGTCCATGGTGATTCATAACAGAGCCATTAGGGAGCAGGAGTCATCCCAATGGAAATCTCTCCACTTCTTTCTCAGTGTTACCTTCTTAGCCCTGGCTTTGGAGATGACATTAGCCTTATCCTGTCTTGATTTTAGGTAGGATTGTGATCACCTTCTGGGGCTTGGCAGCTTAGAACTTTTGAGGGCTTTTCTCTGCCTTTTTGGTCCCCGCTGCAGTCAGTACATTCTAGACATGGGCATGGTGACCTTCCTGAGGATCTTGACAGCTTTGGCCAGCTTCTTGGTGGCTATTTTCCTGCTCACAGCCACTGTCTTCTTCTCATGCCTTGTCCTGGGGGCCCAGCCGTTGGCTGAATGTGAAGGAGCCCAAGTGCTGGTGACTTTAGCCTGCAGCAAGTTGCCTTTGCTCGTCAGACTCCTGAACTGCAGCTGGATGTGGTTCTTGTTCTTCTGCACAGCACAGCCCTGGAGAAGAGGGATCTGCAAATGTACATTCATATGATCCCTTTGTTTAATTGATGAAAACATAAACTAGACACTTAGAGGATTGGAACTGATTTCAGCTGATGGACAGGTTTGCTAGGTTTTTATGCATTTGGACAGCAAAATGTTGAGTGTTCACATTCATTTCAAGCATCCTTGTATAGTGGAGCTCCTGAACATAATGGAGAATGGTTTTTGTAAAGGAAAATCATGCCTCACGAATCTACTATAATTATTTGAGGGAGTCAACAAGCATGTGAATAAAGGTGATCCCGTGGATATAGAATACTTAGATTTTCAGAAAACCTTTGACAAGGTCTCTCCCCAAAGGCTCTGAAGCAAAATGGGATAAGATGGAAGATCCTCTCTGGGATAGGTAACTGGTTCAAAGGCAAGAACGAAAGGGTCTGATTTTCAGAATGGAGAGAGGTAAATAGTGGTGTCCCCCTCGGGTCTGTACTGGGACCAGCACTGTTCAACATACTCCTGAGTGATCTGGAAAAAGGGGTAAACAGTGAGGTGGAAACATTTGCAGATGATACTGTCAGAGTCTACCCTCACTTGAAACTGGGGGGTTTCAAGGTGAGGACCCGCATGTCTTCCCCCACCCCAAAATCCTAGGGTAGGTCTCCCTTTTGCTGCCACCACCTCGGTCAATTACGTGGGCCGGGACACCCCTGTTTTCCCCCTGTCTCCCTGAGAAGACACTCCCTGGGGAACACAGATCAACTCACAGAGGAGGAACCTCCCCCCTCCCTCTCTCCTAGCCACTGGGAAGATATACACCGAGTCAAATCCTTGACTCAACACAAAGAGGGACTTACCTCCCCCTCCCCTTCCCTAGTCCAGGAAAGAGATACCTGATTCAAACTGCTTGAATCAAACCCAAGAGGAACTATCTCTTCCCCCTCCCTTCTCTGCCCGGAGATAAGCTGTCTCACCACCGAGAGAGAATGTCTTAGCCCCTTCCCCTATATCCACAGTAGAAGGGATTTAATCAAATCTTTATAGAAAGAATTTATTAAAAGAAAAACAAGAAAATACAGAATCTCTATGAGTCCAAGCTGGACACTCATAGGGTATAACCTTGCTAAGTTCTGGAGAGACTCCTCTCTCTTCTCAGTACAACCAGTACAGGCAGAATTAAGAATAATCAATAACAAACACACAGAATTGCAAACATAGGATTATTAGATAATGACACAAAGTATCTTTCTAATACTCACTATCTTGACTAGAAGAAATTAGTTCAGAAAGGTAGAAACTTGTAGACTTGATTAAAACATCTGGACTCTTGTAACTCCAGACGGCTAAAGACAAAACACACAGGATCAGAGGGAAAAAGTTCCCTCCTAGAAATTTCAAATTCTCTTCCCTGATTGGTCCTCAGGTCAGGTGCCTACCAGGTACTATTTTTAACCCTTTACTAACTATTCATGACAGATACAAACCAACTCAAGTTAGTTACGTCCAAAAGAGAGTGTGAAGTGTGACAAAGGGATCTCACCAAAGTGAATGACTGGGCAGCAAAAAAGCAGATGAAATTCAATGTGGATCAATGCAAAGTAATGCACATGGGAAAACATGATCTCAATTCTACATCTAAACTGATGGGGTCTAAATTAGCTCTTACAACTTAAGAAAGAGATCTTGGAGTCACTGTGGATACTTCTCTGAAAACATCCACTCAATGTGCATTGGCAGTCAAAAAAGCGAACAAAATGTTGGGAAGTCATTAGGAAAGGGATGGCTAGCAAGACAGAAATATAATATTGCCTGTCTATAAATCTGTGGTAGGCCCACATCTTGAATACTGGAGCTGGTCTCCCATCTCAAAAAGATATATTGGAATTGGGAAAGGCACAGAAAAGGGCAACCAAAATGATTGGGGTGTGGAACAGCTTCCATGTGAGGTGAGATTAATAAGACTGAGGGGAGTTTTCAGCTTGGAAAAGAGATGACTAAGGCGGGGCTAGGATAGAGGTCTATAAAATGACGGGTTTGGAGAAAGTAAATAAGGAAGTATCAGAGGGGTAGCCGTGTTAGTCTGGCTCTGTAGGAAGTGCTATTTACTCATAACACAAGAACTGGGGTCACCTGATGAAATGAATAGAGAGCAGGTTTAAAATAAACCAAAGGAAGTATTTCTTCACCCAACACACAGTCAACCTGGGAAACATTGCCAGAGGATGCTGTGAGGGCCAAGACTATAACAGGGTGTACCAAAGAACTAGATAAGTTGATGGAGGATGGGTCCATCATTGGCTATTAGCCAGGATGGGCAGGGATACAAAACCATGCTCTTGAAGTGTCCCCAGCCTGTTTGCCGGAAGCTGGGACTGGGCGATGGGATGGATCGCTTGATGATTCCCTGTTCTGTTGATTCCCTCGCGGGCACCTGGCATTGGCCACTGTGGGAGGACAGGATTCTGGGCTGGCTGGACCATTGGTCTGATCCAGTCTGGCTGTTCTTATGACCAATAGAGGGCAGTCCTCGACAGCAATATTTATATTTGGTGCACTGAAAGGGCTAACTTTCCAAAGCTGACCCAAATGATCAGTGAAAGTGTTTTGGAGAAAAACACTAAACAGAAGAATGTAAATGAAAACTGGGAGCTATTGTTTAAGGAGCTTGTTAGATGGGGCATAAGCCACATTGCCTAATTAGCTGAGCTTGCAATGGCCTTCCACTCAACTCGCTGACATTTCTCCATCTGCAAATGTGGTAACTGTTTTAAAACCTAGATCCAATCAATTACAACATGTCAGGGAAGATTCTAGGCATCAATGGTCTGATCATTGGGTTGATGGCGGTAAACAAGAGATTCCCATAAGGCTCCCTCCCTCCCTCCCTCTTCCCAAGAGCCACCCTCATCCTCTCTCCCCTTTCTGCTCCCGCATCCTCTGCAAATTTTCAAAGACAGATGCCTCGTGACAGCCTTCGCTCTTGAGGAAGTTGCCTAGTGGTCAGGGTTTTGGTCCTTTGGGGTGGAAGGACGCAGCAGATAGTGGGGGAGCCCAGGGCCTCCATGGGCTCTGACCCAGGCCACTCTGAGGGCAACACTTCCTGCCACCTCACTATTGTCCAAAGTTTGCAGTTTGTCACAGGAAGCTCTGAACAGTGTCAGCTCACTGCTTGGCACCTCTTTGCAGCCGGGTATGGCATAGCAGCTCTCTCCTTCTTGGGGTGGCAGCTGTGTCTGTTACGCTGACAGATCCGGGTCAGTGACTTGTCGGTGGGTGGGATCGAACTGGGAACTCAGGAGCTTAGTGCGTGGGCCTCTACAGCATGAACTGAAAGCCACCTAGCTGCTAGCTAAGACTGTAGAAAAGACTCGTTTTATCTCTCCCTCTAAGTAATCCCGGTGCCACTAGCTGGGACGCCCCACCACACCCGGGAGGTGTGTGGGTTACATACTTCCCCTAGCTGAGGAAGCGCATCCGGAGCTTCGGAGAGTTCCCAGCTGTAATCCTGGACAACCCCTGTAACGATGCGGCCTCTGGCGGGACACTGCTGAGAGTATCAATTCAGGGCAAATTGCTTGGAGCAGGGCAGTCACAGCCCGAGGCTGGGTGCCCTTTACTATTAAAGCACGTCACAGCAGCCATGCCGGGAGAACTTTGGTTTTACCCCACTGGCCAATCGGACGTCATACAAGCAATTCCTCAGCTATTCCAGTTCCTTCTATCACCACTAGCCCCGCTCCTTATGGGGATGAATGGTTATGAAAACCGATACCCCAGTAAAAGAAAACGGGTTCTGTCAAAGGACCAAGCCCCAAATGCAGGTGAATAGATGAATCAGATCTTACCCACAAATCACGCTCTAGCAAATCCTTCAGCATGTAAAATCTAAAGGTTTATTCATAAAAAGTAAGAAATATGGATGAGAGCTAAAATTGTTAAAGGAATCAGTTACATCCAGTAATGGCAAAGTTCTTGGTTCAGGCTTGTAGCAGTGATGGAATAAACTGCAGGTTCAAATCAAGTCTCTGGAGTCCATCCACAGCTGGGATGGGTCATTCAGTCCTTTGTCTAGAGCTTCAGTTTGTAGCAAAGTCCTCCAGAGGTAGAAGCAGGACTGGAGATGAGGCATCAGCCTTTATAGTCTCTTGCCATGTGGTCTTTACTTTCTTTGTCGCAAGGACACTCGATCCAGCACGTGGCACAGAAAAACCTTCGAGTTCTGTCCATAGGCAGGTCCCTGCAGACCTTGCTGAGTCACAGAGTGTATCTGCCTTCTGTCAGTGGGTCGATTGTAGATGGTCCTTAGTGGGCCATCAAGGAGGCGAGGCAGAACTGACACCAACTTGTCTGGGGTGTTTCCCGGAAGCAAAGCACAAGTTTGAAATATGGGCAGCATAGAGCCAATATTCATAACGTCAACTACAAAAAATGATAGACATCTAGAGATAGCATCATTATAATCAGTCAATCAGAACCTCCACATAGACCCCTTACACAACAACCTTTCTACAATATTGGCTGCAAATAGAGAACAGTGGCCACGGTGATCTGTACCGTTACAGATTATGTCAGTAACATCACAGGAGGTGACACGGCATCAGTGAGACTGGGGTTTGGCTACACTTGCAGGTGTACAGTGCTGGGAGTTAAAGCTGTCTTCGTACAGCTGTAGGAAAGCGCTGCAGTGTGGCCACATTTGCAGCATTTGCAGTGGTGTTGGGAGTGGTGCATTATGGGCAGCTATCCCACAGAGCACCTCTTCCCATTCTGGTGCCATGGGTTGTGGGAAGGGTGCAGAGGGTGTGGATCATTCTGGTTCCTCTCCCAATGCCCTGTGATGCATCGCTTCACATCCCAGCAATCCCTGTTTTTCCGTCCATGTTTGGCGCCATCTTGCATCTTTCAACGTTTTCTGTGCAGCGCAATTCTGTGTTCCGTTTCGGTCTGCGGAAAGTGGAACCTGAACTGCTGAGGAGTTTGCTGACGAGTCTCGCCAGCACATCACATTTGGCAGTTGAGCTATTCCGTAAGAGCCCAAGTGACAGGGAGGAGTGCAACAATGATAGCGAAGTCGCATAACGCTGCATTTACACAAAATTGCTTGTAACATTCACAGACATGCTCAGCACCATGGAACGCCACTTTTGGGCTCAAGAAACAAGCACTGAGTGGTAGGATCACATTGTCATGGAAGTCTGGGATAATGAGCAGTGGCTGCAGAACTTTCGGATGAGAAAAGCCACTTTCATGGGACTGTGTGAGGAGCTCACCCCCACCCTGCAGCACAAGGACACAAGATTGAGATCTGCCCTGCCGGTGGACAGGGGCGGCTCTACAGTTTTGGCCGCCCCAAGCAGTCATGCGCGGGAGGTGCCCGGAGCGCGGAGCAGCGGACCTCCCGCGGGCATGACTGCAGAGGGTCCGCTGGTCCCGCGTGGCCCGGCTGGACCCCCCGCGGCTACGGACGGTTCGCGGATCCCGCGGCTCCGCGTGAGCTGCCGCAGTCATGCCTGTGGGAGGTCCAGCCGAGCCGCGGACGAGCGCTCCTCCGTAGTCATGCCTGCGGCAGGTCCGGTCGTCCCGGGCTCGGTGGACCTCCGCAGGCATGACTGCGGCAGGTCCGCCGGTGCAGCCTGCCGCCCCTAGATTTGGCGCCCTAGGCACCAGCTTGTTTTGCTGGTGCCTAGAGCCGCCCCTGCCGGTGGAGAAGCGGGTGGCTATTGCAATCTGGAAGCTGGCAACTCCTGACAGCTACTGATCTGTCGCAAACCAGTTTGAAGTGGGAAAGTCGACCGTTGGAATCGTGTTGATGCAAGTTTGCAGGGCCATTAATCGCATCCTGCTAAGAAGAACTGTGACTCTGGGGAAATGTGCAGGACATTGTGGATGGCTTTGCACAAATGGGCTTCCCTAACTGTGGAGGGGTGATAGATGGGACCCATATTCCTATTCTGGCACCACCCCACCTAGTATCTGGGTACGTTAATCGGAAGGGGTATTTCTCTATGGTTCTCCAGGCACTTGTGGATCACCGTGGGCATTTCTTTGACATTAACGCAGGCTGGCCCGTAAAGGTGCATGATGCACGCATCTTTGGAACAGTGGCCTGTTCAAGAAGCTGCAGGCCGGGACTTTTTCCCAGACCAGAGGATCACAGTAGGGGACGTCAAAATGCCCATTGTGATCCTGAGACCCGCTTACTGTTACTGCCTTGGCTCATGAAACCCTACACAGGGAGCCTTGACAGCAGCAAGGAACGGTTCAACTACAAGCTGAGCCAGTGCCGAATGACTGTAGAGTGTGCTTTTGGCCATTTAAAGGGGTGCTGGTGATCTCTGTATGGGAATCTGGACTTGGGGGAAAGCAGCATCCCTGCGGTTATATCCGTGTGCTGTACCCTTCATAATATTTATGAAGGGAAGGGTGAAAGATTCAATCAGGCATGGACCTCCAAGGTTCAAGTCCTGGAGGCTGAATTTGCACAGCCAGAGAGCAGGGCTACTAGAGAGGCCCAGCACAGGGCTGCAAGGATTAGAGATGCCTTGAGGGAGGAATTTGAGGCTGAAAACCAACAGTAATGTTTGGTGCCTTGCACAGGAGTGAAGTGCAGTGGTTACAATGTTAGTGGGAATCTGTGTTTGCTAAGCTGATTTGCAGTGCCTGTGTCTTTCCTGGGCTAAGGTATCTTTGACTTTATGCAATAATAAAGACTGTTTTCAAAGCCAAGAATTCATGTATTGAAAAGAAAATTACTTTATGGAAAGACACACAACTTTTTGGGAATCTGAAAGGGCAGGGGTGGGGTGGGGAACTGTACACTCACAGGTTTGAATATGTCCTGGCTGGAGTGCTGTGCAATGACTGCTGCACTCCAGGGTGGCTATACTGCATGGTGATGGGGGTTGAGTGCAGAGGGTAAGGGTCATAGTTCTCAGGGCTGGTTGGTGAACGTACAGGTGTTGGGGGCAGCTGGTGGTGATGAGAACCTCGATGTTGGGGAAGGGGGGTTGGAGCTAATATGGGGGCACAAGGGAAAGAGCTTTGGGACAAGGGGTGCAGGGGGGAACCAGGGGCGGTAGTGCTCTGCCTGCATGGCTACGAGAGCCTGGATAGAGTCCGCTTGGTGTTCCAGGATGCTTATCAGCCGCTCCGTGCTTTGCTTCCTGTGCGCTGCATTTTCCTTGCGGATCCTGCTTTCCCTCCTTCCACTTCTGCGCTTTTTGATTCTCTGTGAGAGGTTGGTGCATCACTTCGTGCAGCATGTCGTCTTTGCTTTTTCGCTGTCTCTGCCAGAGGTTTTGCAGTCTCTCAGCCAGTGATAACACGGACAGCCGAGATCTCAAGGTTGCATCTGTAAAGGCAAATGCAACACTTAACAGAGGCAGCATTGTTTATACCAGACAGAGTAATTCCCTGCACTTAAGGAGGGCACATACAGTCTTCACAATAACGTAATTTTCCCATCCCAAAGAGAGCGCACATAACCCACGGGAGCCCCGAAAGGGTGAGTAAGGGGGACTAATTGTTTCAGGGCTGTACTGTCCTCTGGGTTTCCGTGCCTTGGGAGAGCCAACAACTGCAGAGGGCACCTACACTGAACACTATCCCAACATTTCCACAGGAGTGTATCCTGGAAGATATCTCGCTGCTGCGGGTCACCTGGGAAGAGCGGGAGGGTCTTCTACTGCAATGTGGATTCCGCCCTGGCCCCTATGCAGCTTGCCTGTGTGCAGCAATGATCCCCCCACCCCTTGCGGACGCGTTAGCCTGACTGGGACAAGGACCACAGTGGCTCTCCCAATAAACATGCACAAGCGCATTGCCCACGCTCTGGATGAGACTTTTGATGAGATTACTGAGGCCGATTACATAGCGTGATAGACCACATCAGTGCGCTATTCTGCATCTAGGCATGCATGCATGCAGCCCTAACCCCTCCTCTACCTAAAAATTTCCATCCTGAAAATAAATGCCGCTTACTGGGAACCTGCTCCTCTGTTTGTCCTCCACGAAGTACCGGGTGCTGCGACTGGCTACCTTCCTCTTGGCTTGAGAAGAACTCCTGGCTGCTTTCCTCCTGGGACTCGGTGTCTCCCCACCCCAGTACCCTCACTCTCCTTTCCCCCTCCTCCCCTGCTCTGAAGTGTCCATCGTGGTTGTCGGATTGGCGGTGGGGTCACCCCAAGTATTGTGTCCAGCTCCTTGTAAAATCGGCAGGTCATGGGGCAGAGCCGAGCGCGGTTTCCATTGTGGGCTTTGCAGTAGGCACTCCGCAGCTCCTTCACTTTAACCCTGCACTGCAGCGCATCCCGGTCATGGCCCCTTTCCAGCATGGCCCTTGATATCTGCCCAAAGGTTTCGTAATTCCTACGGCTGGAGCACAGCTGGGCCTGCACAGCTTCCTCCCCACAAACACTGATGAGGTCCAGCAACTCGCCATTCTCCATGCTGGGGCTCATTTGCCACGTGGAGGCATGGTCACCTGGAAAGATTCACTGATTGCACTCCACACCTGGCTGAGCAAACAGGAAGGGGATTTTTTTAAATTCCCGGGGCATTAAAGGGTGGGTCTGACAGCTGGTCACCTGAGGCCAGGGCAGTAGAGTTCGAACTGGTGAGCAGAGTAGCTAGAACAGGCACTATGGGATAGTGCTGAATACTTCTGAAGGCCAATAACAGCGCTTTTGGTGGCCACAGTGGCGGGGCAGCACTGCATCAGCAGCGCTATAGTCTTTATTCCTCTTGTAGAAGTGGAGTACAGCCAGTGTTGTAGCCAGGGAGATACAGCGCTGTATGTGCCTTGCCAGTGTGGATGGTGAGTGAGTTACAGCGCTGTAAAGCCACCACCAGCGCTGCAACTCTCAAGTGTAGCCAAGCCCGAAGACTAGGTGCCTTTCTGGAATGTGTTTGCCCCAAAAGTAGCTATTGTGTCATACAGGAGGCCTGTGATATGCAGGGGGTCAGATTAGATGCTCTAATGGTCTCTTCTGACCATAAAGTTGACTAATTTCTGAAAAACTGAGTGTAGCACTGGGAGCAGCATCTGATGTTTTCCTGTCTAGCCGGCTTGCTGCCTAGAACGAACGCTCCTTGAGTGGGGTGATCCACAGGGAGTAGCTCAAACCTCCAAAGTGCCTGGCCAGGGGCAGGACATTGGCACAGCAAGGGAGGGGTGTGGCAGTGACATCACAAAGGCCTTTTGCAGGCCCTCAGACTATTGGTCAAAGGTGGTGGGGAGGTGGTGACCTCACAGAGAGATGCTGACATCAGCCAGGCAGGACAGGGGCGAGGGGCCAGGGAAACCTCAGAGACCCCTGTGGCTTTGCTTCAGCAAGTCTCCTTCTCCAGGTCTCTCTTTGAGGACTGAGAGAGTATTTGGGTTCAGGTACGTGAGCGCCGGGAGGAACCTCTTTTGAGTTTTCCCCTTCCCTTTTCCTGATTTTACTAGAAAACAGCCGTCCCTGTTTAGAAGGTAAGAGCCTCCTCGAGGTTTGAAACCTGTTCAGTCTGATCCATCTGGTGACAGTTGAATTCTACGCATGGAAAACACGAGCTTAAGGAGGCCAAATTTTATTCTGCACCTGGGATTTTGTCCCTTAGAATCACTGGGGACATTAGGGTTTGTCCTTTTTGTTTAATCTTTTCCTTCATCCCTCCCTCCCTCCTTTCTCTATGTCTCGTGCTTCTTTTGTCCTTTCACCTGTTCCCCTCCCAACACCAGAAGGTAGGTAGGTAGGTAGGTAGGTAGGGGTGTGTGTGTGTGTGTGTGTGTGTGTGTGTGTGTGTGTGTGTGTGTGTGTGTGTGTGTGTGTGTGTGTGTGTGTGTTTTGCAGGGGAGTGCTCGGCAGCTCCCACTGTGGGTGGTCCACCCAAAAATGTGCGGCTGAAATAGTGCTCGGGCAGTGATCCCCACCGGTGACCTGGACCATCCTTTGGGCTCTCTGGTGAGAACCCTCAGCCTCCCGTCCTCAGTCTCTACCCTGATTGGCTGAGCAGGGGGTTATTGACAGGGAGGAGACTCAGGTCCTTGTTCTCTTTTAAGACCAAGGAAATAAGTCATAACCAGTCATATGTTTGAATTTTGCTGCTTCTCTGCATTAATGGTCTCTGAGCAGGTCATGATTCTAACATTGCAGTTCTCCTCAAATACTTGCTGAATAATTACTGTGCACTGTTGGTCTGGAGCTCATCTGAGAGCACTTTATTCAGGTCATTCAATGGATGAAATTCAAGATCCGATGGTTAGTTTGAAAATCAGGGGTCTTGGGTCCTGTTCCCAGCTCTGCCACTGGCCGGCTGTGTGACCTAAGACAAGTCAATTCTCCTGTCTCAGCCTGAGCTTCTCCCTCTTTCAAGTAGGGATAATAATGATCCGCTCCTACCTACCTTACGGTATGTGGAGGCAGGGCTGGCTCTAGGTTTTTGCCTCCCAAGCAAAAAAATTTGTCTGCCCTCCCATCCCCCTGCTGCCCGAGCCCTGGGCTCTCCCCTCCCCACACCTGCACCCCCTGCCTCCCCAGCTCTGGGCCTCCCACCACTTTCACTCCCCTGCCAACCCAGCCCTGGGCTCTCCCCCACACACAGCCTGTGCTGCCCCAGCTCTCGACTCTCCCCTTCCCCCCTACCAGTGCTCCCCCACCCATACGCCCCCTGCTGCCCCAGCCCTGGGCTCCTCCCCGCACTTGCACCTACTTCCACCCCAGCCCTGGGTCACTGGTAACTTGCTCCCAGGTTAATAAAATAGAAAAAAGAGAGGATTGAATGTGTAACAGGGAGTTTGGTAAATCTTGGTTATTTTATTTTTTCAACAGGCTCCTGTCCACCTCCAGTAGAATTTTCAGTCCCAATGGCAACTTACTTACCAAATGTAATACAAACTAGTCCATGCCTCCCAAGTGGATGTGGTTCTTGTTCTTCTGCACATTGTAGCCTGTGGAGGCCAAGGACCTGCAAATGTGTCTTCATGTGCCTTTGTTTCATTGATGAAAACATAAACTAGACTCTTAGAGGATTGGAACTGATTTCAGCTGGGGGACATATTTGCTAGATTTTTATGCATTTGCACAGGAAAATGTTGAGTGTTTCCATTCATCCCTAGTCAGTGGAGCTCCTGAACATAATGGAAATGGATATGCAATTACTTTTTGTTGAAGGACCAGGCTTTTAAGGGGGCATTTGGATTTGAACCAAGGCCCGTTTGATCTGCAGTCAAACATTCTACCACTGAGCTATACCCCCTAACAATTACATTGGCAAGTCAGTGATCTCAAGGATCTTGAAACCTGAGAGTGGAGTTCGTTTCTTCCACACCAGTGTTGCTGTCTGTGCATCCCGGAGCTATAGGGTGATTGGGAAAGGCCCACAACTAGCTTGTCAGTATCAACAAAGGAGCAGCCGACATCAGGACCAATGAGACGTGCTGGTGGCCCATCAGGAAGAATCCACACTCCCAGAGACTTCTCGGCGAGGGCACGGTACACAATGGGGGCTACCTACCCGCCACATCCCAGCAAGGGTCTTTCTAGTCCCACTTCAGTGTTACCCAATTTCTAATAAGTCTTTGGCCCAGATTCCCTCCCTGAGCGGCACCATCACATACCTGGGCCCCCTGCTAGTGTTAATTCTGCCTTGAGCTGGGACCCAGCTTGGCAAAGAGCCTGCAGCCCTCTGTGCTGGGGGTGAGAGCAGCCCTGGCACTGGGCAGGGCATCCCTGAGGGAATGAACCCAATGTGCCCGTGAGGCCCTGATCCAGAACCTCTGCCAGGCAGCTTGTGCTGCTCGGGCGTCTCTAGTCTCCGGCGAGGATTCAAAGCTTCTCTGCTCCAGGAACCCCTGGGGAGGGGGCAGGGCTCCTGCAGGATAAATCTTCCTGCTGGCAGAGCTCGGTCCCCTCCTCATGGGCACAGGGCATTGCACACGGCACCCACCACATGCACACACCCCTTTGTGGGGAGAATCAGCTCTGGGATATTGGGGTCAACCCCCCCCCTCCTCCCTGCAAACCTTCTCCTGGCTTCAGTGAGGGAATGGGGGCGTGAGGGGCTAGTGCGGTAACAGCAGCAGCGTGGCCGTGGGGCTCGGCCGGTGGCTGGGGCCAGTCGCCTGAGCATGAACCCAGCCGACCCCAGGAGATGGACCCGGGTCACCAGCCCAACCCACCACGCGGCTGCTGCCGCTGCCCCGATAGTGCGTGAGCTCCACAGACCACGCTGGGAGAGCCCCCAGCTGCAGGGAGACGCCCTGAGTGCCTGGCAGGGCCCAGCTCCTGGCTGACCTGCACTGCTGGGGGCCAGGGGGCTGGGTGACAGGGGGGCGTTGGCTCTGGGGTGGGACTGTCACTTCCCCCCCTGCCAAGCCAACAGGATCACAGCAAACGAAACCAGCTCGGCCAGCAGGAGAAGAGTTCAGTCCAGGGCCTGGTGCATTCTGGGAGCAGGGGCGGTGCAGAGAAAGGGCAGATATGGGGCAGCTCTGAACACTCCACGCAGAACTGCCTGTCCTGTCCCGCAGCCCCTGTTACAGGGGGCTTTTCGCCATAGTTGTAATCAGGCCAATAAATTGAAACAAACCCCTGTTAAATCATTGCTCAGCCCGAGTCCTTCACCCACATTCCTTAGGGCATTGGGTGTTTCATTTCCTGCCTCAATTTCACACAAAGACACAATTTCCTTTGCACAGATCCATGAACAGCAAAACCTCCCTGTGTCTCTGGTCTGAGCCAGGGCGTTCGATTCCAGTGAACCCTTCTCTCCTGCAAAGCGATGGTCAGACAGAGGGGACATGGCCACCTTCACCTCTGACAGTGAGATATTGGCTCGGCTCTTTCTTTCTGCTGCTGTTGTTAGTCCATGAAACATCAAGGGTGGAATGCAAGGCTCAGTTCATGCCCCAGAGAAATCCTGCCACCTGCTATTGGAACGATGTGCTGGAGAGTTGAATGGGAAAGGGACTGTCTGAATTGTCAGAGTGGGGAATGAACAACAATCTACAGCAATGTCATTCACACAAACACACTCTCATCCTGCTACAGCCGGAGGAAATGGGCAGGAATTGTTGCTGTTCACCCAAGGAGACACTTACACTGATGCGCAGCCGTGAGTGTGCTGGGAAGCTGGTCTGCGCAAACAATTTGAAGTGACAATTCAGTGAGAACAGAATCATCATGCAATGACACAGGTATACATCAAGTAGATGTGACCGAGTGGTTAAAGTGATGGACTAGAAATCCTTTGGGGTCTCACCGCACAGGTTCAAATCCTGCCAACTACACAAGTACTGCGCTGTTGTTACTATTACTGTAGACTTAGTGTCTGAGCATCCAGAGTACAAACTGGAACCAGATCTACTTTCACTATCTCTACACTTAAATCGCTGCTGAGGCACTGCTATAGCACTATGGAGTAGATAGTGACTGGAGGATTTTCCATCCATGTAATAGCTACATGGACAGAACAGTTCCTCCTTTTCTTTAGCACTATCTAACCAGGGCTTAGGTCACCTTAACTGTGTGTGTGTGGGGTGGGGTGCTTCACACCCTGAGAGACGTCGCTCTGCCAGTTCAGTGCCCAGCGTACACCAGCCCTTAGATCCCTCTTGGTATTTCAATGCAGGCACTGACCTGTGAGAAGAAAACATCAGCTCACAAACACAGAGACTGAATTCCCCACATTTAATCTCGCTGCACTTTCCAGAAAGTCACAAAATTCAATTCATTCTTGCTAGGACAGAGAAAAAATAAGTGACGCTAAGTTTTTGGCTTGATTAAATAAAATTAAGTGTTTAATTAATATAGTAAAAATATGTCCTGATTCTTCTAACTAACACCACAGCATGAAATAGGAACAGAGACAAAGCTTGTCAGTGATGACTAATTTCACAAATGATCTTCCCATTATTAATTTCCACGCTGCCCCCATTTGAGGTCTGGGCATCGCCAGTGCCATTGCTCTGCATTCACCTTCCCCTTAGAATTGTTCTCGGACATTCGACGTCCTCTGCAGCATGAGGCTCGGGTCACTTGCTGGAGGATTCCCTGCACCGTGAAGTCTTTAAGCCACGATTTGAGGACTTCAATAACTCAGACGTAGGTCAGGGGTTTGTTACAGGAGTGGATGGGTGAGATTCTGTGGCCTGCATTGTGCAGGAGGTCAGACTAGATGATCATAATGGTCCCTTCTGACCTTAAGTCTATGAATCTATGAATCTATTCCCAAATTTGGAAAATTGTGCAGTTCAGAATGTGAATAGTGATGTCGTCTCCTTCCTGCACCTGCTCTACATTGCTCCACAGCAGCTTCTCCACCTGCAGTGTCACCCCAGCACTGCAGTGCAGCCGCCCAGGGTTCAGCAGGGGCCCCTGGCAAGGACCGTGGGTGCAGCTAACAGCCCAGTGTGCCTGGCAGTGAGGCAGCTGTAAAAAAGCAAACCCCCGTTCTAGAAGTACAGAGACTGAATTCCTCAACTTTAACATCATGACCCCCTGTAGAAAGCCACACGTGTCAGTTGTATTTTCACAGGGAGATGCAAAAATCAAGTGACACCAATTTTTAAGTTGAGTAAATAAAGTTGAGGAGATAGTTATTAACCTCCCAAAAATACACTAAAGATCCCTCAACATACCACCTGAAGGTGAAATATGAACAGAGACAAACCTTGTCAGCAAAGGCTCATTTCCCAAACGATCCTCAAAATGTTACTAATTCCCACCCTCCTCCACAGGAGCTCTGTGCAGTGTAACTGTTCTGCAGGCAGCTTCCCATTCAATGCTGTTGTGGGACATTCCCAGGCCTGGAAATGTACCAACGACAGAATTTGAAGATCAAACCTGGCTCCCCGCAGCAGGCGGGATTTGAGTGTTTTGTCCCTGTCACTTAGTCTGTGTCAATAGTACAGATGCCATGGGCAGGACTCCAGGCTCTGCTTGAGGGATCCTGGCACGGGGGCTGGGGGGGAGAGAAAGGATGGTAGATTCTGACCTGTGCTCTGTACAGGAGGTAATAAGTGAAGGGGGCATTTTTACTACTCCCTTCCTCAGTGTCCCCAGGGCTGCAATTCTACATTCCAGGGGCAAATGAGGTGGTGATGCCACTTGGTTAATGAAAACCAGTGCTCCAGGTGAGGCTTGAACTCACAACCTCAGCATAGCTCCTTCCAGCACTGCCCTATAAGTACTGTGCGCTAACCAATTGTGCCACTGGAGCACCTGTTAATTGTGATTCTCCAAGACCCCTAAGCTGATAAAGCCAAGGAGTGACCCCAAAACAGTCTCAGTGGAGTTGAGAGCAGGTAGCAACAAGTGTTGTACTCGGTGGTGTCGTGGAAAAATTGACCACGCCTTTGATTTTGGGTCAGACACACTGAGGCACTTTTATTATAGTACAAGCATGCATGCAGGGAGAGGGTTAAAACTCCCCTCTGCCTGTTACAAATTTTACCAAGCTTATAAAGTTTAAAACCGCAAATTAGCATTTACTTAAAATACCCTTATTTGGGAGTATCAGTTGTGACATTTGCAAGCTACTTCAGTTTTTTTCATACATGGTGTTTCCTTTTATTGTTTCTGGGCAGTTTTCGTTGGTAGTCTGCCTGCCTGTAAGACCCCTCCTTTGCGGTTGCATTGGATAAGGCTCAGCATTCTAGCTGAGCTTCCCTCAGTTCCCCTTTCTCTGGTTTCTTCATCACCCCCCCCCCTCATGCCCCTGATATAGACAGACAAGAATTGCAGAAGTTAACCTTTGTTCTATATAGCAATTGGGTTTTGCTAACAGACCTGGGCCTGAAAGGCAGGGGTTAGGATGCAGTTTGCTTCTGACCCTATGGGTGGGGGTCTGGATCTTAATTGTTAATAACGCCTTATTGTTTACCAAATTGCCCAATACAACTACTTCCAATAGAGTTGCACAGCAAGCCCCCTCCCAACTACATGTGCGCCCACCTACGTGCGGCTACATTGTACAAGACTCTTTATTAATTTTCCATTGCTAATATGCTGTTATACTAGGCCATGTTTCACAATTATCAGTAGGCGTTGGTTCCCCTTTTCTATAGGCCTCTTTAATTACGCCATATCATACTATTACAAATTTTCCACTTGGTCTATAGTAGCCTACTGTTACTTATGCTAAGCCAACTTAATGCTAGGCCTATTGCTTATGCCAAGCCAAGCCAACTCACTTGGGCCTGCGAGACAGAGTCTTGGGGTCTTGTGCATGGGTTATAAGGAGGGTTTAGAAAATCCCCAACAACCCCCTCCTTTTGATGCATTTTGCATCAACTTCCTCAATGTGAATATTCAAAAAGGTTGGGAAGCAAGGGTTGTTATGTGGCCGTTATCTTCCCAACAAATATGATCATGGTCAATAACAATTTCTCCAGGGTTAAGCTTTCAGACGGACTGGAGTTGAGGGGGTTCTAAGGACCATAATGTCCATAGATTACCTAGTTCTATCCAGAGACCCTGTCTTATTTTCATGGTACCGATTAAGAACCAGTTAGGGCCCTGGGGTGGTTTAACTGGTTCACCACCTTTTCTGTAGTTCCAAAAGCAAGCTCAGCTGTCATAATATAATAGATATTCTGGTTTCCCTTTATCCAAGTCTAGTTCCTCTTTCTGGGGCCCTGACCACATCTTCCTGCCCCCACATGCCCTTTGTACAGAAAAACCACTGTTCCATTTTGGGAACTTTCCACTGTGACTCCTTTTACCTTTTGACACACAGGAGCAACTTTCTATCACTCTTTCATCACTCTGTCCCCTCCTCTCTTTTCCTTATACACAGAGACAAGTTGAACCAAAGTTTAACACAGTCTGAAGACAAACTTATCCAAAGTCTAGGTCCAAGAGCCTAGTCAAAGTCTTAAGCCCACCGTATTTTCCCTCTTTTCCTGCTTATCCGTATACACATTCATCACTGCTCCTGACTTCCTTTCTTTCCAACTGTTGCCATAAAGTTCATTAACAATTATTAGCTTCATTCGCTCTTATGCATTAAATCTAGCAGGTTTAGGACTGGGCAAGTAATAATAAATGCATCCATTACAAAGGCAACAATAACATAAAAGCAATAACATTTCTATGGCAATAAAGCAATGGGGTTGGGATTACTAAATGGTTACAAAACACAAAACATCATATTTAGTACACAAAATAGAAATCCTATAGGCTATATTAAAAGCATTATTTTTTAATTTGATATATATTCTGAACTATGTGAATTTGCCATTGAAGTTCAGAAATTTTTTGTGCTACTGGTAAGACTGCAAACAAATTCTGGAACCAGTCAGGTACTAGGGTAGTCCAATTAAAGGGTATCTAAGCCTAAAGGGCTGGTTGTAAAATTTCTCTTTTAGGCCAATTTAATATATGTCTGTCTGCAGCAGTGGTGAGATCAAATGTATGTTTTGTAAATAGTGGTCTCTACAAGCACACAACTATCATTAGCTTAAAGAAGCAGGTGTCCTGTCAGGATAGTTTCTTGTTCTATATTCTTCTAACAAAACTGTGAGAACTTCTCCTGGCTTCAGTTTACATACACACTGAAGCTGTGGGGGTTCTAATGGGGAGAGCATCCATTGGTTACCTATCCCAATCCAAATATTGATATTTCAGGAGCACTAACTATGAATTGGCTAGGCATATCAGGTGGCTTAATTTCCCAAATGTCTTGGTGAATTACCCAATCTCATATGCATCCTTCCCACGGGCCTGGCAGGATTCGGTATGTGGAAGCTCACACTTTCTTTAACTGGTCCATATGCTTGGAAGGAGTACTGTGAATGCACACACTTTTGCCCAGAGAATTTCCAATTATGCTTCCATGACCACAGGTCAGATGGTACTCCTGAGATGTCTGTAAGGGCCGTGGGCCAAGCCTGGTGCTCAAGATCACTCTGAATGGCCATTAGCTGGTCACTCAGGAAATCCCAAACATGCCAGATCCCACTGCAATTCCTTTCCAGCATCAGTGATATTTAATACCACCTCTTAATACCTTTTGGGTCATAGAACTAAGGGCTGAAATAACGTGCAATCCACCCATTCCTGCCTACACCTGAGTTAACTGCGCCCCAGAAATAATACTGGGTATACTTTTCCAGTTGGTCCAATTTACCTTCAGGCTGTTGGGTTTCACAAATACTTGGACAAATAGCGGCAATTTGAAAGGGAGTTAACGGTAAAGTAAACCTGATAGTTCCTAACGTGGCATTAAGTATAATTTATTTGAATCCCTCTGGGTCTCTTTTCTATAGGGGCTATACCACAGCTATTGGTTATATACGTGGACAACTTCCTGCGATGCCTCTGGGTTTGTAGTACGAGAGGGAGAATACTGTAATAAGGTACAGGTGATGTTATCTGCTACAGGAATGGCCTCTAGGCAGGAAAACAGACAAGTTCTGTGGATATATGTTTGGTTATTTACCAAATAGGTAACCAAATAGCAAAGGGGACCCTTTCATGAGTATCATGGCAGATTCCAGAAACTTGCATTTAATCTACCTATCATAAACGCATCTATTTCAAAGATTGTTTCCTTACACAATTTGGCTAGTTTGTCTGCAAGTTCCCCTTTTCCCATTCCACTGCCCCTACACTCTGAGGGTGGTGAGCACAATGTAAATGCTGCTCAATGTGGAGAGTCTTACAGACTTGCTGCATGTCCTGACCCATAAAGTGGATACCTCGGTTACTGTTTATAGAAACAGGGAGACCGAATCATGAATAAAAATCCCTAAACAATTTCTTTGCTACTGTGATGGAGGCAGCCTCTGCACAAGGCAAGGCTCCAATCCATCCAGAGACTATACAGACACATATTCATATGAGCAACCGTTTGGCATGTTGATAAAGTCAATCCAGATATTCACAGACAGGCCCCACAGAGTGGGGTGAGCTGCCGGTTAGTCCGGACTGGCTTACCACTATTGTGTACTACTAGTGTCGTGACACCAGTGCAATCATCCCTCCTTTGCTCACGTGGGCCAAACCATGGGTCACATGAGCAAAGCAAGGCAACAAAGTCTTGGGCGCTACCGGCGACCATCCAGCTGCTCCATCAGCCCCATCCCACCCTAAGTTCATTAAGGAGGAGAGTTTGAGGAACACTACAAGTTTCATTTTCAGGTAGTTTTGGCTAGCTTCCGCAAGCTATTCTTCGAGATTTCGTAGTCTTAATTCACTTAGCTGTCCGGCAGTGAGGCAGCAAGGGAGAGGTTGCTAGCACTATCACCTTGCTTGCTTGGAGGCTTTATTATGTCCTCAGGTGGAAAGGTTGTGTTCTTAGTAAGATTCAAAGGCTCAGTGGGTTTGTCAGCAGACAAAGGAAAAGTTGCCACATCTTTACCCTGTCCTTTACTCCTGTTGTCTAGAAGGAGCAACAACGCCAGAAGGAAAGATAGACCGCTCATCAGTTGGAGAGTCATTACAGTGAGAAACATGGGCAGGTAGTCAGTTCTCGGCACTTCACAGCAGTGTTGGTAATTAACAGGATTTGATAAGAGTCTTTCAGAATGAAGCCAGAGTAGTTTCTCACTGGTGGACTTCCATGTAGATTCAGCCTTCTAGTTTCAGCAAGCAGCAGAGCTATTGTATATAAAAGACCTAACACATTTCATTAGTCTCTTGCAATAATTAAGCATTGTGTTATTTAACAAATGAATGTCCATCTGAGCCAAAGCCATCAGGGCACTGTCAATAGTTGCATTAGGTGTCCTGGTACAAATTTTAGAAAAGCTTAATCTGGCCTTTCAATTGGGAGTGGCCTTCAAAAGGCATGTGACCATACTAGATCTGTGAAGCTTCACATAACTTGTTACAATGTGTCCAGTATATTAAGTTCACAATCACTGTTGCTATTTGTTACCAAAACAGATTTAAAATCTCTTACCAAAATTTTATAACACATTACATTACCTTAAGAATCAAATATTAAATACCAAAATTAACACTAGTTTCTTTTTGTTTGTTTTTACAACCCCAAAACAACACCAATTTATTATAAAACAAAGATTGTACCCACCATACGTGTTTTTAACAAAATTGACTATCTTTTACAGTCAAATGATTTTTACTTATATAACCTCTTGCCTGGATTATTCACAGACAGTCTTATTGCTTAATTTCCTCCAATAACTACAGAGTTAATTTTTAACTTTCCTTCTTTTAACTTCCTCAAACTGCGGTTGCCTGCTTGTATGGGCCCGATCCTTTTTTCTTGCTAAAATTTTTCTTTTCATGGGCACAGGCATTGTTTCACTACCAATTTAGCAAGGAGGGCGGGCTTTTGACTTAACCCCCCCATCTATCTATTTACATACACACATCACATTTTGATGCATATTATTTATTAATAACATTTTTATATGTCTAGACTTAATACAATCCTTCTCTGAGCCGGTGACAACCCCTCAGCACTGAAAACAACAGCATGAACAGCACAGTAAAATTCCTCTCTCGGTCTAGTTTGAGAGAGGGTTTACTACACTTTGGGAAGTGGTCCTGTTGGGTTTAGACAAATTTCAGCCAGTTGGGCAGCCCCAATGTGCCCAACCCGGTTGGCATGATCGGCTCACAATGCCCACAGGGAGGGAGAGACTTTAACCAGCTGTTCCTGTTGCAACGAGGAAGGGCTGGGGTCAGTCTGCTCCTTCAGAGTGTCCTTCTGAAAACCTGCCAGGACCTCATTGTGAGCGGGATCAGACACATCCAGATACACACCATTTGGGGTACAACAGATTGCACAATTTAATTCACAAAGCAAATCTTTTGATATTTCTTCCTCGGGGCCAGTGGAGGCCGGGCAACAGCTCCCTGCCTACTTTCTAGGACCATAATATGAGTATATATACGTGGCAGGAGTGCCATTCTCTGGCATGGGAATCTACCTAGATTCCCCTTTTGCCCCCATTACGGATACCGGGCAGACAATTACAACCTAGCTGACAGGCATCCCCAAAGGGCTAACTATAAAACACTTAACAGACATGCTAGCACAGTGGACAAAACATACAACAAAACACATCACACCCCTTTGCCTCTCTCACCAGCAGTCAGGGTGTAACGCTCAATTATTTCAGCATTCACTGGCACATCTACGGGCTGTTAGCTTCAATTACTGACAGCTAGTTTTACGGCCCCTCCACTGTCTGCCTATTGCTGACGGGAGCCTTGGCCAACCTTATTCTCTAGGACCACTCCGGGGTTACTCACTTCCCCAGGGTTCATAGCGACTTCTACCTCGGGGTTCTAACCCCAAACCTATAACCGACACAAAACAACCTTCACAATACAGGCATGGCGTTGACAAGGAGTGCATCCCTGAGATGTACAATCCCGTCAAGGTCAAAACTTCCCTTCAGGGGAAATTGCAGTTTTGGATCATTTCTGGTATACCAATTCCATTTTTCTAAATATTTACACGTCGACGACCTATAATGTACGTACATATAAGCAGCAGGCGTGCCTTGGGGTGGGACCGGCAGGACTTTCGATCCTTTGGCCCCCATGCTCACCACAGCACACTTCACTCAAGCCAATCACACCAGGATGCTAACTCGGGGGTTACCACAGTTCTACACTAATGGCCCAACTCGGCCTGCCCTTTTTTCATGGCAGGAACACAAGGGAGCAGGTTCCCAGGCATTTTCCCTCTAGCAAACCTGCAGGAAGGCGGACAAGGGGGGGCGGGCTGACAGAACAACCCGTGGTCCCCGTACATCTCTCTCCAGCCCTGGGCACCAGCCTGCAAGCCAACGGTGCTGCAGTAGCTTTTGAGCTGACGGTACGGTTTCCTGGGGCTTCCCTCCTCTCCGAGGAAGGGAAGGGAGCTTATGGCTCCGGGGGGAACAAAGAGGGACTCTGTGGCCTTTTACAAGGCAGTGCTCAAAGGGTGGTCACAGGGCCATGGGGATATGGAGGGGTAAGGGACACAGGATAGGGAACAACACAAGCACCCTGACTGGTTAGCCACTTACCAAAGCCTGCCAGTCAGGGAAGCTTTTCAATCTCTCTTCAAGCGGGTTGTGGAGCTTGCTTTCCACAACCAACAACACTCCGGCTGCTCGGCCTTATACACACACACAGGCACGGCCTCACACACACAGGCACGTTTCCTGGCACAGCTCGCCAGGGCGGAAACTACCCCTGGTCCCTCCCAACCTAGTGGCTCCGGGACGCCGAACGCCCAGCTCTAATAGGCGATCAGTTTTCTCCGGACCCAAAGAGCGTGGTCCGAGGGGCTGCCGGCACACCTCTTGCCTTGCCTTGAGACTGACTGTAGCTCAGCCTACAGATCAGCCTAACCTTGCCTTGCCTTGAGACTGACTGTAGCTCAGCCTACAGATCAGCCTAAATTCCCATTCCCTCCCAAACCCCAGCTCGAGTCTATTAAGGCCTTAGCAAGGGCCTCAGGTGCGTCTGACCATGTCCCAAGGTTGGATCCAGCTTATGACTTACCCCAGCCAGAGCCTACGGACCAGTTCTCCTCCAAGCCCCTAGCAGCAGAGATTTCAAAAGGTCTCTTACCTCTCAGATGGGCCCTGGGGTTGGAAGGGAACTGCCCGCGGTCCTCTGATCCAGGGATGTCATCTGTGGATCCCGGACGAGCCCCCAAATTGTCGTGGAAAAATTGACCACGCCTTTGATTTTGGGTCAGACACACTGAGGCACTTTTATTATAGTACAAGCATGCATGCAGGGAGAGGGTTAAAACTCCCCTCTGCCTGTTACAAATTTTACCAAGCTTATAAAGTTTAAAACCGCAAATTAGCATTTACTTAAAATACCCTTATTTGGGAGTATCAGTTGTGACATTTGCAAGCTACTTCAGTTTTTTTCATACATGGTGTTTCCTTTTATTGTTTCTGGGCAGTTTTCGTTGGTAGTCTGCCTGCCTGTAAGACCCCTCCTTTGCGGTTGCATTGGATAAGGCTCAGCATTCTAGCTGAGCTTCCCTCAGTTCCCCTTTCTCTGGTTTCTTCATCACCCCCCCCCCCCCATGCCCCTGATATAGACAGACAAGAATTGCAGAAGTTAACCTTTGTTCTATATAGCAATTGGGTTTTGCTAACAGACCTGGGCCTGAAAGGCAGGGGTTAGGATGCAGTTTGCTTCTGACCCTATGGGTGGGGGTCTGGATCTTAATTGTTAATAACGCCTTATTGTTTACCAAATTGCCCAATACAACTACTTCCAATAGAGTTGCACAGCAAGCCTGCGCCCACCTACGTGCGGCTACATTGTACAAGACTCTTTATTAATTTTCCATTGCTAATATGCTGTTATACTAGGCCATGTTTCACAATTATCAGTAGGCGTTGGTTCCCCTTTTCTATAGGCCTCTTTAATTACGCCATATCATACTATTACAAATTTTCCACTTGGTCTATAGTAGCCTACTGTTACTTATGCTAAGCCAACTTAATGCTAGGCCTATTGCTTATGCCAAGCCAAGCCAACTCACTTGGGCCTGCGAGACAGAGTCTTGGGGTCTTGTGCATGGGTTATAAGGAGGGTTTAGAAAATCCCCAACAGTGGGGTGGATTCTTCTTAAGGGTTCCAGGCACATTTGACCCTTTTGTTCTTCCCTGTGTAATAACAGAGCTGGTTAAGACTCAATGGAGAGTCTTGCTGCAGACCAACAGATCTGAAATCACTGATAACCAGCTCTAAGCATTAGTCCTGCTTTGGGACAGTGTCTCTCATGCAAGAAACTGCCCAATCTGCACTAGCAGTGAGGCTCCCTCACTAACAGCTGAAATCAGGGAGAGCTGTGTGAAGTGCAGGGACCCAGGGGTGCCTGAACAGGGGAGAACAACACCCCAGGGCTTTTAAAAATGGGAGGGCTCTGCCTTGCCACTTTGTAATGACCGTAAGGGCGGGGAGGGGAGGGCATAGAGCAGTGAGCGGGAAATGGGGTCTTGGGGAAGAGGCAGCGTAGGAGCGGGTCCTCGGGAGACGGGGTGGGGCAGGGGTGTGGCGTTGAGTGGAAGGGATGGGGCTACTGTTCGGGCTCTGGTGGCTGCTACTTTTAGGGAGCCTGTTCCGCTCCTGGTGGGACCACAAGATGTCCCAGAGCAGAGAGGGTGGCCAGCAGAGCGGTGACAGGGTGGAACGGCAAGTGGCCGGCAATGTGGCCAGACAGCGGAGGGAGAAAGGGGCTTTCCCCCCAGGAGGTGAGAGGTGAACTCTGGGTTTTCACTGACCCAGGACAGCAGCTGTGGGTGAGGTGCAGTGAAGGGAGGGGCACATCCAAAGATCTTCTGGTGTCTGGATTTAGGAGCCCGAGGCAAAAGGCCACTGCCCAGCACACTGTGGGTGGGTGTTTTGCTCATAGTGTTGTGTTATGAATCCTGATTGTGGTGTTTTCCCAAGTTAATACAAGGTGATTTTCCTCCTTTAGTTTCTTTTCTACACTCAGTGTGTGTGAGTGGGGAAAGTATCGCCTCTTAGAGGCACCAGTGGCCAGGGTTAGTTTCCTCAGGTTACTGGGTGGGGGCTTAAGCAGATTGTGTGTTGTATTGTTGAAGAGGAGCCCCAAGCACCTGACGTTTTTGCTGCCTGCAGGGAATGGAGACAAAGCAGGGGGATGCGGGGACTCAGGGCAGGACCCGTGGATCTGGTGGAGCAGGACCACAGTGGATGGAGGAGGAGAGAGAGTCCTGCGAGAGAAAGCCACTGGTGGGAAGCAATAATTGCAGAGTGCAAACCAGCCAAAAGTCACAGAGGTTGAGAAAGTAAAGTAGCTGCAGGTTCCATGGTGTAATGGGCAGCACTCAGGACTTTGAATCCTGGAATCTGAGTTCACATCTCAGTGGGACCTCCTTGGGGTATGTTAGTTTCCTCTGGTGTTTGGTGTCGGGGGGATTTCAATTGTTGCAAATGTCAGGGGAGGCCACCCCTCCCTTTACTCGGTGCGCTTGCTCAAATCAGCCAGCTGCAGCCTTATCTCCTGGAACTTAGCCAGCTGTTGCTTGATCCGGTCATACAGTCACACACTGACTGGCTCCCCTGCCTGGATGCTCTTGTGGAAATTCCACAGATGATGCTGCAGGACTTGGCACTGTTGGTTTCTTTAATGTTGCGGTGTTACCCTGACCACCAGAGCAAAGCTGCCAACTCCTCCCTCACTGACTCCCACCAATCCCCCTGGTAACCACAGAACCCTCTGATGCTTTCCTGTTCTGCCAACACCTCCAGGCCTCGCCCCCCTGCTCCTTTATCTTGCAAGCTCTGGATGTTCAGCTTCCAATATCCTCTGCCGTGGGTCAGGGAATTGCCCACATTGAGCACACGGTGAGAGCTGCGTGATCCGAACACTCCGTAGGCACCACCCTGCACTGGGCTGTCGACGTGCTCTCCTTCACGGAAATCCGGTCAGTGCGACTCCTGGCCTGTCCCCGCAGAAAGGTGTATCCCCTCTGCGGCTGGTGTGAGCTCGGGTCAGAGGAATAGGAGGCTACCACCCGCCCTCCACTGGTTCCACTGTGGAGAAACACGTCCTCTAAGCCAACCTCGCTACAGACCTGCACCAGGTAGTGCTCATCATAGAAGAGTTTCCTCTGACGGTTGGGAAAACATTCCTGCCTCACTCCCTCCTTTGGCAAGTCTCACAGAGGAGCCGGCCTCTGCAGGCCAACCTCCAAGGGCAGAGGAGGCCAAGCCACAAGCATTCAAAAGGTGATTGGCGTAACTCCTCTAGCTTCCCCAGGCTGACGCCAAGGTACTTTGTCCACTGATATCACCACCATCCATCATGCAGGGGTTGGGGTTATCCCAGGGACAGGCCAGTGGCAGAAGGAGGAGCGCCTTGCTGGACAGCATGGGGAGCTGGGAAAAGGAAACCAGCATGTTTCTGCCTGGTTTTGGGCTGAGGCCCTTTTGCATGTCAGGTTACCGTGAGAACCACTACACTACAGAAACTCCATCACAGTGCACTGCCCTGCCCTGCCCTCAAATTCCATGCACTTAGGTGGTGCTCACCCTGGCACACACCGAGGGGCGAACCTGGAGAACATGGCCGCAGCTCTTCAATGGGTCAGCTGGAAGAGCAGAGGACTGGAGCCAGGGCTCAGGAAGTCATCCTTACATCACCCTTGTGACTCCAGCTTGAGGGAGAGCTGCTTTTCTTCCCTTGCTAAGGAAGAGCAAGAGAAGAAAGAACTGTCAGGTGGGCCAACTGGGTGCAGAAGCCAATGCTGCCTTTTCCTGCTGTTAAGCCTGAAATGAGGACTTGCATTGGGTAAAGAAACTGCTGTGTTTCCAGGAAACAGCCCACTGTTGCAGAAAGAGGGATGATAAAGTCTGCTGAAGCCTGGGATTGAACCAGGGACCTTTAGGTCTTCAGTCTAATGCTCTCCCAACTGAGCTACTTCAGCACCTGCAGGAGGCCTTTTCGGGCTGCTGCTTCTCACCTTGAAGCTTATTCTCAATAAACCATCTCTCCAGTCAATAATGGCCAATGCAAGACGGACATCGCTTGATATTTTAGCACTCGGAAATGTCATTAACTAGTCTTTGGATCTCCCAAATGCTGTGCTTCAGTTCATGGGGGAAAGGTGAGAGAAGCGACCTTTGAACAAAAGGCCTGGGGTTAACATCCTAACGCTGTCTCCGACTGTAACACTATTTAATACCGGCCCACCCTGTGCTGGTGACAGTTCCATTACTAGATGTTAGTACATTTTAGTTACTGTTAAAATTAAAAGTTTCTATATGCTTAAAGGAAATGATTTTTTTATTTGCTTATATATGGCATGAATAAATACAGATTTACACATCCTAGCATGAACATTTATTGTCTTATATGACAGAGAAAATCATGCATCCAAACTGTGCATCAAAATCATGAAATGAGCTACAAATGCAACCAAAAATAAGGTATTCAATGGTTTAACATATGGAGCGGGGGTGGGGGGGCACCGAAGACACGTCTTGCATGGGACGCCACTTGGTCTAGGGGAGACCCTGTCAGGGAGAGCAGGAGTTAGTCTCACATGCCTATTTCCAGGCTGTTATCTGTGGGCACCTGCTCTGGGGAGGGATCGTGGCTGCCCAGACTCAGGGCTGGAACAGGCCCCGGATTGAGGGGGTGGCTGCAGGGTTTGCAGCGCTCTGATGTCTCAGACAATGTGTCTCTCCCAAAGCCTCAGATCTGCGTCCCTCAAAGGCTCCTGCGCTGCCTCCGCTCCTCTCACAGTCTATAGCAAGGAGCAGCAGCAAGGGTCAGGGATGAGCCATAGGCACTAGGTGGGGGGCAGAGGCTTCAGGACTAAACCCAGCCCCCAGAGCAGAGGGGGTATGAGGCTTTTTCTCTCTCCTTAGCCACGTGCTATGGCTCCGAGAGCTCTGTGAAATGTCTCCCCGCCCACAGCCTGGGGAAGGGGAAGGAGTCTCAGGTTCTAGCGTGATTTGAATGAGGATCACTGGACCCTAGAACCATTCACTGCCCTTTCCCGGAGAAACCTGTGATGCACAGAACGGGGCTGAGATAAATGCTGACAGGAGCCAGGAATTGCTCCCCTGGAATAGCAGCAGGATTGGGCAGCTGGAAATCTCACCAAAAGAGCTGAAGCCTTGATGGGTCAGACACAAATGCCCCAGGTACTGCATGGGAGGTTTAGGTTTGTTACTGGACAAGAGCAGTGAGAGTCTTATTGTCTCAACATTTCAGTAGAAAAATTCAGACCCAAACTGTGTGTGGTGGGGAGGTCGATAGCGGTTTCTTTGGGTGTGATTATTTTGTTTTCTCATTCTCATTGTAAAAGCCTTTGATGATTTTGATGGGAACAATGTTTGCACAAGGCCAAGGAAAAGTAAGAAAAGTTAAAAATCGACATTGGGGTGAGGGGGTCTCTGTGGGCCAGGGCAGGGGTGGAGATTTTCATGGGGAGGGTTAAGGGATAAATGAGAGGCTTTTGCGGGAACACAGGGGATGTTTTGCAGCTTATTTTTCCAAAGGGAAACCTTCCCACTTTCCCTGTGCTGTTGCCCAGCTCAGACCCCACTGACACCCGTGAGGAAGCGGGAATTGCCTGAACGTTTTCTATGCATATTGGGTATGCCTCATTTTCCCCTATTTGTTGCACGATTATCTAGGTCAGAGGTCCAAAATGTGGGGTGCATCCTGCCAGGTGTAATGAAGTAACATTCAGGGGAATGCAACTGGGGCCCAGGCAGGCCCCCCACAGGGGGTGGGGAGGGAGAGCCACCCAGCTCCGTCGTGGCCCCAGGGCTGCCCAGAGGATTCAGGGGGCCTGGGGCAGGGCCGGGTCTTCAGCGGCGGGTCCCGCTCGGAGGGAAGGACCTGCCAACAAATTGCTGCAGAAGAATGAAGTGGTGGCAGTAGAGCAGCCTAATCACTGCCAATCGCGGCTTTTTTTCCTTTTCCGGCCACTTGTGGTGCTTGTACTCACCGGCCAAAGTGCCGCCGAAAACCCAGAGCGACTCGCGGGGCCCCTGTGGGGCCCGGGGCAAATTGCCTCACTTCCCCCGCCTCTGGGCAGCCCTGCCTGGCCCCAGCCCCAGCTGCTGGCCCTGGCTGAAGGCAGTGCTCCCAGGGCTCCACTCCCAGCCCTTCTCCTGGGGCTACACTGCCGGTCTCACCCCTCACCCCCAGCTCTGGCCCCTACCTCAGCCCCCTGACCCCTGTCTGCATCCCTTCGCCTGTAGCAGTGGCCCTATTCACAGCCGTGGCTCATGGGGGGCATGGACAGGGGTAAGGGGGGGCGTGACCCTCAAAAGTTTTGGGACAACTGATCTCGGTGCTGGGACAAGGGTGTTTACTCTGCAGAGACCCCCAAAGGGCAGGTGTGGCTGCTGTCCAGCTGCCTGGGCCCAGACAATGGCCACAAATTCTGTCTCCTAGCAACCGCTGGCCGGGGCGCACCTGCTGCAAGACACCAGCTGGCTGGGATGAGTCGGAGAACAAAGAACGAGGTGGAGGCCAGGTGAGCAGGTTGCCAGGGAAACAGAACAAAGGACAGACGAGGGGAAAGGGCCTGGCTGAGTTGGGCTGTTGGAAGCAAGGAGTCTGCTGGGTTGGGGACTCGACGGGAGAGCCCAAGCTCTGAGTTCGGGGTCCCCCCCAAGATGGACGTTGCTGAATCTTCCTGCTTCCTGTGCGAACACAGAACTTTCCCAGTCTGGATTCCAGACCACTAATAAACCTTCTGTTTTACAGCGCTGGCTGAGAGTCACTGGTGATTGTGGAAGTTGGGGGTGCAGGACTCCTTTGGGGGAGGGGGGGTGTAAGGCTTTCCCCGGTGTCCTGCTAAGGTGACTCACTACAGGAAGCTCCTGGCATGGAACAGGGGGGCTGAAAGGTCCAAGGTCAGTCCCAGGAGGTGCTGAAGGCAAGGAGGTTTCCCCCAGTGACAGCGTCCCCTGGGCGGTGTCACACTGATGAGGGCTCTGCCTGGGTTTGGTTCAGAGCTGTTCCAGAGCACGGAGCCTGTGTCAGCCCCCCAGCATGTGACCTGCAGGCTCCACTCTGGCAAAGCTCCCTGTCCCTGGGCTTTGGCACCACTAGCCCCTGCTTAGTGACTAGGGGTCAGTTTAGGGGAGTGATTCCCAAAATGTGGGCATGCCTCCTAGGGGGCTCAGAGGAATGTTCATGGGGGCACCTCAGGGTTGAGCCAGCCCCCATGGAGGGCAAGGAGGGAGCACCACTCAGCCCCACTCTGTCCCAGCTCTTCACCCACCCTACCCTCAGCCTGAGCCCCCGGCCCAGCTGCGACCCCCTTCCCTGTGTCTGCACCCCTCTCCCCAGCAAGCCACAGCCCCACTCCCAGCCCTGGTTCTCGACCGCGGCTTCTGGGGGGCCTTGGCCATGGATAAGAGGGCACAGTGTGAAAAGTTTGGGGACCACTGGTTTAGGGTGACGTCCTCAATTGCTTCTATGCAATCCAATAAAAGCTATTCCTCACCCACCTACCCCTCCATCAGGACCGACTAGGTATGTTCTGCTGCCCTTCACTCATGCAGGAAGGATAATAACATTTCATTCCACTCAATCCTAAAGTGATTTGTAACCCACCACCAGCCAAAACTGGTCATTTTGGGAAAGCGGCCCCATCATGCTGCATAGCTAGGCAGAGTAGGTGTGTCTATGCAAACACGGTCTGTTCCTGAAGTCTTTCCCCCAACTCCTCACTAGATGTGATGGGGGAGCTCATTCAGCCCCTGCGTCCACTTAGTGTTTCAAAACTCCTTATTGTCCCTATCTCTGCTGGCCTTAGATTTCTCCTCCTGTCTACCTTTCAGCAGTTCTGATGAGGTGGCCGAGTGGTTAAGATGATGGACTGCTAATCCATTGTGCTCTGCACGCATGGGTTCGAATCCCATCCTCATCAGACACATTTAGTCTTCACCCCTCTTTTATAGACAACCATCTCCCCCATTGGTACAATAACAGACCCAACAATGTTGCTTCTTGCAAACAAAAACCTTCTCAGGAACTCAGAACTCCCTTGCTTTAAATTAAATGTCTAAATCCCAGATTTCTTTAAAAAAAAGAATTCTCTAGTCCTGTATTTCTTAGTTTTTATCTCAAAAGGTAACATCCTCATCATCTCCCCCAAACACCCTGGGACCTGCCGAAATAATTAAAATACCCCCATCCTGAGCAAGGCCAGAACAGTGAATCAGAGCTAGTGTCTAGGCCAAGCTGTTCTGAAGGAGGCAACTCAAACATTTTCTCCCTGCTTCCCTTGGCAAGGTCTGACTGAGAAAACAAAATCCCCCAGACTGAAAATTTTCTGCTGAAACACCAATACTAGTCTGGTTGGGGACTTTGATATGAATGTATTATTATTATTATTCTCTTCTGATTTATCTCAGTTCAGTGTTTGTCCTCCGGATGTGTTTACAGATATTGAGTTGTGGGGGAGAGAGGCCAATTCATAATGTCTCTACCCCCCTTTCATAGTGTCTTCCAACTTGCTAGGAAGCTCCTTTGCTACGATGTGAGTCAAGCAGTGTCCATTGTTGCTGTGCTATCTCGGAGAAGTCTGCATTGTACACGGTTCCTGGGATAGTCCTTGGGAGTCTGAATCCCTTCAATGGGCCAGCAGCGAGTCCGGCTCCTCCATTGTCGCACCTGAAAGTCTGGTGGGGGGCATTTCCCCACCTCATAACATATCTCAGTAACACACACCGAGCAAAACTTCATAACTTCCCAACCAATGCGAGCACACACAATCCAACACGATATTAATGTACAACAGATCAAGATTTTTGAAATGATACCTCACAAGGCAGACTTTGTACAAACCATGTCATCATTATATGAGAGTGGTGAATATGGGGCTTCCAAGGCGCTGCTTTGAGTAGAGCGTGCCACACCTGAGCTTATATTGCAATGGAGACATACCCTTAGAGTCCATCTCTCCTGGGATAAAGATGGCAGCAGGGCTGGCCTGGGTCATCTGACTTGGGCTCATGGAGCTAAAGCTGAGGGGCTAAAAACTGTGGTGCAGATATTTGTGTTCACACTGAAGCCTGGGTGATCTCCAGGGCCTGCAGACATCAAATGATGAAGAATTCTGCACACAGAGAGGACCCTGCTAGTGGAAAATGCCTTTGGAAAAGCCCCTTCTGTCACCAGCTGTGGTCGTACAGTGCTCAGTGCTCTGCATTGTGGCCTCAAGAGCCATGGATGCAAGTTGAGTTACGATGACCTTTTCCTTGTCCACATTTCTTAGGTGCCTCCTTCCGACACTTGTCAGAAAAAACGACCGGTTTCTTTTGGAAGCATCTGCACTGCAAGGCAAAGGCATCTTCTCTGCTTCCTCGAAAGATTGACCAAAAGGTGGGAAGAGCAGACACATTTGTTAAGTCACCACTGGGTGCTGCATCCCTAACCTCCACTTTACCTGGCAGGTGCCTGGCCCAGCTTAGCCACAGTGCTGCTCTCTGGGACTTTTCTCCCAGCTGCTCCATTTTTCATCACTGACAATCAAAAGGAAGGTGACATGACCTCTGTGTGTGGACATCCCCAGCGAATCACAAGGACGTGTGGCACAGGCTCTCGTTGTTGCAGCAATTGCAGTCGAAGCAACCGCCATGCTAATGCCAGTCACAGCAGCCTTTTCATCAGCTCCAGGCTTGTGATTTGATTCTTTCCAATGCCTCTCTCCAAAGAAGCCTTTTCCTTAGCAAGCAATTACTTGGATACCAAGGGAGGTCTCTTCTGTTTCCTAGAAAGACACAGGAAAATGTGAGCAGAGGAGACAAAAGCCATGCAACAAGGCACCACTGGGAGTTGAACCCAGGATCTCCTGTTTACTAGACAGGTGCTTTAGCCAGCTAAGCCATGGTGCCTGCCTCACAAAAGTGTTTACAACTGTTCCATTTGATGGTTCAGGATAACACCTGCAAATTCCAAAGTACAGACATTCCCCATTTCCCTCAAGACTTGCAGACCTTGAGGTGTCTGGCTCTCCGTGCACAGAAAGCCACAGCTGAGTTGACAGAGGGCTTCTAACATGCTTCTACCACCAGCCACTGTGATCACATAGTGGTTAGTGATCTGTGTTTCAGTCGCAGCAACCTCTGCTCAGTTCTGAGTCATGGTAACCTTTCCTTCAGCTCTAGATTTCTCATTTGCCGCTTTCCAAGTGTGGTGAGGTGGCTGCCCCAAACAAGCAGAAGAAAGATTAAGGCAGCCTTGCAGAGGCTGTGCAGAACCCAGCCTATCAGGAAAGGGCTTATTGGGAGAGCCAATCAGGAGAAGGCTTGCTGGAGCAGCCCATATATAAAGGGCTGCTCAGCACAGCAAGAGTCAGTCACTCCTTGGAATTTGAGGAAGGAGGATTGGCTGCCCTGAAGGAAGGAGAAGGGAGGGCACCATGATCAGAGTAGTGCTGGGTGGGTAAGGGGAGCATGAGTGACCTCCTGGCCGACTACTGCCAGACTGAGGCCCTGATACAAAGGCGGAGGAAGGTGCTAGGTCTGTGGGGAAGTGGTCCAGAGAAACAAATGGCGGGGGTTGGAGGTGTACCCCTTTTGCCTCAGTCACCGTTGACACAGGTGGCTACACCCTGGACTGCAGCTGGCCACTGAGGCAAGTGTCTGGCTAGAGGACAGCTGCCCCCTGGAAGGGGGCAGAGACCTGAGTGGGGCACAGCCAGAGGGCTGTGTCCATAAGAGGACATTGAAGTCCTGAGAGTGACATGGATCCTAATGATAGAACAGATGGCAGCCAGACACCACTAGATGAAGGCGCACCAGGGGACCAGAGCTAATTGCCAGGATGGCCAACAGGAGGCACTGCAGTGGTGAGACATGCCCCATGGCACCAAGACTTAGCCGCAAGGAAGGCTCTCTCTGTCTTGAACCACTACTTAGAAGGATTCTGCTGACAGGTCTTTTCTTTTTATGAAAAGAGATACAAAAAAGGAGCCAACAGAGACACTAGGTTCAGCAAGGAAGAACTGTCAGGCCAAGCCAGGATTTCCTGGTTACTAGGAAGGCTCTTCAGCCAGCTCTTCCCAAAGACCACTATCCAGAGGCCTTTTAACAGCCACTGCAGATGTTCACCGACAAAGAGATGCCAAAATAGAGTTCTCCACTGCCTGCAGCCATCACACTACCAGGAGTTCTGTGCACAGAGAGGCCCCTGCTGGTGGAAAAAGGCTTTGGTAGAGACTCTTCTGACACCCGCCATGGGTCATATAGCGTTTAGCGCTCCGTGTTGTGGCTTCAGCATCCACAGATGCAAGTTCAGTTGCGGGATGTTTTTCTTGTCTCCACATTCGTCTAGTGGCTCCTTTCAACACTTGTCACCAAAAAGACCTGTTTCTTTTGCAAGCAATATACAGCTAGGCAAAGGCAGTCTTCTCCATTTCCTCAAAAGATCACCAAGCTGCGGGGAGAGGAGACGCATTCAGCCAGGCACCACTGGGTGCTGCATGCTGAATCTCCTCTTTATTCAGCAGGTGTCTGTGAAGGACATAATCTACACCGTGTAGAGGTCAAGAATAGGAGTTTATTACACACAGCGCTGGCAGAGTGTCACCTTGAGTATTAGGCTCAGAGACACTGTCAGTCAATTGATTACAATAGAATATATAGATTTTCCATGGGCAGGGGAAAGTGACGGGGTAGGCAGTTCCACACCCCAGGATAGGTTCTGCACCAAGACAAGATAGCACAGTAGCCAATGGTTAACAAGTTACATAATGTCTCCACCCATGGTCTCAAGATAGCAAGTTAACATTTAATGAATAATTTGATAAAATGTGAGTAGTATAAAATATCTATGTTGAAATTCTGATTTGAGGTCCATAGGAATGGAGCAACTCTTTTGATTGTCCAACAGGTACATTCCTAGGGGTTAAAGCAAAGAACCAGTGAAAGCATATGGCAATAAAGATTATTTTCTGTGTGTCTAAAGGCAAGGCATTGGTCTCTTGGGAGGGAAGTGGAAAGATGCCATATCTTATACTGACATGTGCCTACTTCTCATAAACTCAAGATTGGATCTGTGGGAAGAACGTCTCTCTACAGAAGAGACTAACAGAATAGGAAAAGGGATTCTTTGCTCAATTTGCAACTCTGAATAAGACACAATTATTTAGTTCTTAGCTCCAACACCTGGCAATTTGCTGACCAGGCCTATCTTAGCAAGCAAGGCTTTCTGTTTACCCCAGCTTTCTCTTAGCTGATCACGACTTGCTAGGCCTCTGGTCCCTTGACCATACTCTGGACTTTGGGTCTGGAAAAGAGCTGGCACAATCCATAGATCAGGTTGCTATATAAACTGCACATGGATTTGAACCCTTCACATCCAGTAATGGCAAAGTCCTTGGTTCCGGCTTGTAGCAGTGATGGAATAAACTGCAGGTTGAAATCAAGTCTCTGGAGTACAGCCACAGCTGGGATGGGTCATTCAGTCCTTTATACAGAGCTTCAGTTTGTAGCAAAGTCCCTTCAGAGGTATGAAGCAGGATTGAAGACAAGATGGAGATGAGGCATCAGCCTTTTATAGTCTCTTGCCATGTGGTTTTTGCTTTCTTTGTCCCAAGGACACTCTATCCAATACGTGGCATAGAAAAACTTTAAAGTTCTGTCCATAGGGCAGATCCCTGCATACCTTGCTGAGGCACAAGGCATATCTGACTTCTCTCAGTGGGCCAGTTGTATAGCTGATGGTCCTTAATAAGCCATCAAGCAGGCTAGGCAGAATTGACACCAATTTGTCTGGCTGGAGTATTCCCCGGAAGCAGAGCACAAGTTTGAAATACGGGCAGCATAGAGCCAATATTCATAACGTCAACTACAAAAATGATACACATCCAGAGATAGCATAATTCTAATCAGCCAATCATAACCTCTCCATAGACCCCTTACATGACAACCTTTCTATAATATTGGCTGCAAATATAGAACAGTGGTTGCAACGGTGAGCTATACAGTTACAGATTATGTCAATAACGTCACAGGAGATGACACGGCATCAGTGAGACTGATACTGGAATACTGCCTCCAGTTTTGGTGTCCTCATTTGAAAAAGATGTTGTGAAATTGGAGCTGGGTCAGCAAAGAGCCACCAAATGTTGTGAGGGCTGGAGAAAAATGCCTTCTAGGGAGCTATTGAACGAGCTCAACCTGTTTAGCTTATCAAAAGAAGATTGAAAGGTGACTTCATTGAAGTGTTGAAGGGCCTTAATGGAGAGAAAAGATTGGCTATTAAAGGGCTCTTTAATGTAGCAGAGAAAGGCATAACAAGCCCCAATGGCTGGACGGTGAAAAGAGACAAATTCATATTACAACTAAGGCACAAATATTCAACAGCAAAGATGATTCACCACAGGAACAAGCTACCAAGGAAAGTGGTAGATTCTCCATCTCCTGATGTCATTTAATGAAGACTAGATGCCTTTCTGGAATGTGTTTACCCAAAAAGTAGCTATTGTGTCATACAGGAGGCCTGTGATATGCAGGGGGTCAGATTAGATGCTCTAATGGTCTCCTCTGGCCATAAAGTCGACTAATTTCTGAAAAACTGAGTGTAGTATTGGGAGCAGCGGCTGATGTTTTACTGTCTAGCCGGCTTGCTTCCTAGAACGAACGCTCCTTGAGTGGGGTGATCCACAGGGAGTAGCTCAAACCTCCAAAGTGCCTGGCCAGGGGCAGGACATTAGCACAGCAAAGGGAGGGGTGTGGCAGTGACATCACAAAGGCTTTTGCAGGACCTCAGACTATTGGTCCAAGGTGGTGGGGAGGTGGTGACCTCACAGAGAGATGCTGACATCAGCACAGCAGGACAGGGGCGAGGGGACAGGGAAACCTCAGAGACCCCTGTGGCTTTGCTTCTGCAAGTCTCCTTCTCGAGGTCTCTCTTTGAGGACTGAGAGAGTATTCGGGTTCACGTATGTGAGCACCAGGAGGAACCTCTTTAGAGTTTTCCCCTTCCCTTTTCCTGATTTTACTAGAAAACAGTCGTCCCTGTTTAGAAGGTAAGAGCCTCCTTGAGGTTTGAAACCTGTTCAGTCTGATCCATCTGGTCACAGTTGAATTCTAGGCATGGAAAACACGAGCTTAAGGAGGCAGAATTTTATTCTGCACCTGGGATTTTGTCCCTTAGAATCACTGGGGACATTTGAGTTTGTCCTTTTTGTTTCACTTTTTCCTCCATCCATCCCTCCCTCCTTTCTCTTCTTCTCTTGCTTCTTTTGTCCTTTCTCCTGTTCCCCTCCCAACACCAGGAGAGAGGTGTGTGTGTGTGTGTTGCGGGGGAGTGCTCGGCAGCTCCCACTGTGGGAGGTCCACCCAAAAATGTGTGGCTGAAATAGTGCTCGGGCAGTGATCCTCACCGGTGACCTGGGCCATCCTTTGGGCTCTCTGGTGAGAACCCTCAGCTTCCCGTCCTCAGTCTCTACCCTGATTGGCTGAGCAGGGGGTTATTGACAGGGAGGAGACTCAGGTCCTTGTTGTTCTCTTTGAAGACCAAGCAAATAAGTCAGAACCAGTTCTATGTTTGATGAATTTTGTTGCTTCTCTGCATTAATGGTCTCTGAGCAGTTCCTGATTCTCTCTAACATTGCAGTTCTCCTCAAATACTTGCAGAATAATTACTGTGCACTGTTGCTGGTCTGGAGCTCATCTGAGAGCACTTTACTCAGGTCATTCAATGTAGGAAATTCAAGATCCTATGGTTAGTTTGAAAATCAGGGCTCTTGGGTCCTATTCCCAACTCTGCCACTGCCTGCCTGTGTGACCTAAAATAAGTCAATTCTCCTTTCTCAGCCTTAGCTTCTCCCTCTTTCAAATAGGGATAATAATGATCCGCCCCAACCTACCTCAACACACTCACTCTTCCCCAACATACACGTTATCTCTCCCCCCACACACACACAGTCTCCACACTGCAGGTGAAAGGCAACTGGCAATCTAGTAGGATGCCCATTGAGCAATGGGGTAGGGAAACCGGCTGGCGTTAGACTTGTTGGGGCCTGAGGCTGAAGTCAAAAGTCTTAGCCCCACCACCCAGGGCTGAATCCCTCAAGCTCTGGTTTTGCCCTTCCCCCACTTGGACGGAGCTCAGGCTTTGGCTCCCCCCTGCCCTGTGCGGGAGGGGCTTGGTCCCTCTTTCCAGGGACATGCAGTAAGTTTTTTTGGCAGAAGGTGGTTGCAGTGAAAAGAAGTTTGAGAAAACCTGGCCTAGAGCATCTCCATTACTGAGCTGCAGCAGCAATGTTGCGGGGGAGTTTGAAATGTTGACTTGTCTTTAGCCTCTGAACACGTCTAGACTTGGCTCCCTGTGGCACCCTGGGTGATCAGACACTGAAAGTACAGCCATGGAGACACCACACAGCCTAGCTGGCAAGAATCAAACTGCCATAGAAAGACACCTCTGGTTTCCTAGTCCAGCTCCCTAAGCCCTCAGCCACAACCACTTAACACAGGGGCTTTTCTACACTCTGGTTCTGTTCTCACTGAAGGGTCATTTCCAATGGTTTGCTCAGACCAGCTTCCCCAGCACACTCACTGCTATGCAGCTCTGTACGTGTGGCCATGGCTGAGCAGCAAGAATTCCTGCCCATTTCCCCAGTGGCTGGAGCATGGCTAGAGTGTGTCTGTGGTTAATGATGTTGCTGTAGATTGTTCGTTTCCTGCCTTGGCAATTCAGACAGTCCCTTTTCCCAACATATCTCCAGCACATCAGTAATTCCAATAACGGGCAGGTTTTCTCTGGGGCACTGAGATTTTTCAGGGAGTTGGTGGCTCCTTTCTTTCCTCACCCTGGAGTAAACTCAGCTTTTTATTCTATGGTTCATGTTTTATGGAATAACAGCAGCAGCTTGAAGAAAGAGGAGAGCGAATATCTCACTGTCAGGGCTGAAGGTGGTCACGTCCTCTCTGTCTGACCATCGCCACTGCAGGAGAGAAGGGTTCAGTGGAATTGAATGCCCTGGCTCAGACAAGAGACACAGGGAGGTTTTGCTGTTCATGGATCTGTGCAAAGGAAATTGTGTCTCTGTGTGAAACTGAGGAGGGAAATGAAATGCCCACAGGGTGGCGCAATGCCCTAAGCTAAGGCAGGAGGGGGAAGGACTAGAGCTGAGGAATGACTGAAGTGGACTCACGTGGGATTGAAATGACATTTGTTTCTGTCTGGCAGTGAGAAATGTGCCATTAATTCAGATGCGGGGTTGAGGCTTCCTTATCTCCTTGTAAAAACTTGAACTTGATTTCCCAGAAGGGAGAAAGGGAAAGTCTGGGGCTGCCTTTAGTCCCTGGCTGGGGTCTCCTCGCCAGTGGAAAACATCTCTTGTTTGGTGCTGCCAAGGGGATCGTGCAGAGCTGAGATGTCCCTCGGCTTGGATCAAAGGGGGAGTTGGATGGAATTTATCACACAACCCTCCCTGCTCCCCAGAGCCCCACGGGGAGAATCTAGAGAAGGGGGAGTCATTCCTCCCCTACGCACCCAGAAGAGCTGCTAGGGCTCCTTCCTGCCAGCTACTCACCCATGGCAGCAGCAAACGGTACATTATGACTGGTCACTGTCATTGTCAACTTGCAAAGCAGCAGACAGGACGGTATGGCTGGTAGCCATCTTTGCTAATTTGCAAAAGGCAAGGGGATGCTGCTGTGTAGCGCTGCAGTACCGCATCTGTCAGCACCATCCAGTAGAGATACGGTGACAGTGAAAAAAAGGCTGAATGGGCTCCATGGTTGCCATGTTATGGCATCTGCCCAGGCAATCCAGGGAAAAGGGCGCGAAATGATTGTCTGCCATTGCTTTCACGGAGGGAGGATTGACTGATGACATTTACCCAGAATCACCCACGACACTGTTTTTGCCCCATCAGGCATTGGGATCTCAACCCAGAATTCCAATGGGCGGGAGAGACTGCGGAAACTATGGGATAGCTATGGGATAGCTACTCACAGTGCAACGCTCCAGAAATCGATGCTAGCCTCGTACATGGACGCACACCGCCGAATTAATGTACTTAGTGTGGCTGCGTGCACTTGACTTTATACAATCTGTTTCCAAAAACTGTTTTCTGTAAAATTGGAATAATCCCGTAGTGTAGACATACCCTGTGATTAACAACTTTGGTGGCTAATTAAAAGGCTGATTGATCAAACCCAAGTGAAGATGGAGGTTGATTTTTTTTAGTGATGAGATTCCAGTACATTTTAACAGGCAGAAAAGCTCCTCAATGCTGGTCTAGCCTCATTGGGCAAGCATAAGATGTTGGTTTGGTTTAATTTCAGTCACATTGTATCAGTTTATCAATGTAATGAGAGAATCAATGTCCTGCAGGTCATTCAACACCCAGTGGAGGAAGAAAGGGGCGGGACTATACAATGAGCTGTTGAAGTTATCCTGGTATTACAATGTTTGCTTTATTTTTTTTAAAAAATTTCTTTACTTCCCTCTCCCTTTTAGACTCAGAGCCTTTAAGGTCAGAAGGGACCAGTGTGATCATCTAGTCCGACCTGCTGCACCTTGCAGGCCAAAAGACCCCACCCACCCACTCCTGTAACAGACCAGGGAGGGGAGGCAGCTCTGTGCTCTGCCCCTCCCCCAGGCAGCACATGGAGGCCCTCTGCTCCCCTCCCTCCATGGGTGTGCAGAGATGTGCCAGCAACACTAAGGTGGCTCCCTGCCCACTCTGCCTCCGTCCCTCCGTGCCACTCCCAGAAGTGGTTGGCATGTCCCAGCATCCCCTGGGGTGGGGGGAGTGTCTTCATTCATTGCCTCTGCCCCAAGTACCAACTCCGCAGCTCCCATTGGCCAGGAACTGCAGCCAATGGGAGCTCTGGGGGCGGCGCCTGCAGGCAGTGGCACACAGAGACCCCCTGGCATGGCCCACCTAGGACCTGCTGTCGCAGGGTTGTGTGTACCGGTCACTTTGGGAGCTGCACTGCCCGGGGTAAGCGCCACCCCTCCTGCACCCCAACCCCCTCCCCCAGCGCAGAGCCAGCACCACACACCCAAATTTCCTCCCAGAGCTTTGCTTGTCTTCTTTTCACCCAGAACCATCCTTCTTCTCCTGGGCTGCAAGTAGCCATCCCTGGGAAGCCAAGAGGCAGGCACAAGATTCTGCCTCCCAGCAGCCAACCGCACCTCCCCAGGCTTTGCAGAACGAATGGTGACACTCTACTAACCCCACTTAGCCGCACTGAGGCACTTAGCTTCTGCCCTGCCTTCCTCAGCTCGACTTTCCTCTTTTGCCCCATCCCTGCCTCACTCCCTCCTTTGGCAAGTCACACAAAGGAGGCAGCAGGAAGAGCCGGCCGCCATAGGCCAACCTCCAAGGGCAGAGGAGACCAAGCCACAAGGCTTCAAAAGGTGACTGGCCAAGATCCTCTAGCTTTCCCCTGCTGATGCCAAGGCTTTTTCTCAGCTCATTTCACCACCCTCTGCCCTGCAGGGGTTGAGTTTATCGCAGGTGTTACCCAAAACTGGGCCAGGTAGTAAGCGTAGGAAGGACTAATGACCAACCAGAGTTTGGCAGAAAGCAGCACATTTATTACACTGACAGCTAACCTCAAAATAAGCGGGGGTGGGGGGGTGTCACACTCGCACTCGCATACTCACGCTCCCAGGACTGGCATGGCACTGGAGATGTCAGGATTCTTCAAGGTAAGTGTCCCACAGCCAGGGCCGGCTGCAGACCCCAGCGCGCCAAGCAGGCGTGTGGGGCGGCATTGTCCTGGCAGGGCGGCATTGTCCTGGCAGGGCGGTCCACCGGAGCCCCGGGACGAGCGGACCTGCCGCGGGCATGACTGCGGAGGGTCCCCTCTTCCCACGGCTCCGCTTGAGCTCCCGCAGGCATGACTGCGGTGGGTGCGCTGGTCCCGCGGCTCGGACGGAGCTCCCGCAGGCATGCCTGCGGATGCTCCACCGGAGCCGCGGGACCACGGGACGGTCCGCAGGCACTTCTGCCCCAGCCGCGGGACCGAGGAAGGGCGGCGCGAGCGGCCAGCGTGCCGCCCTGTTGGGGCGGCGGAATTTCTAGAGCCGCCCCTGCCCACAGCGCAGCTATGGATGGTGCAATGAAGGTAAGTCTTCCTGAGGCACAATGAAATACAACGCAGAGAACCACTGGCCAGGCGGTCCGGGCAAAGGGCATTCAGTGGAGGTACAAGCTTGTGAGTGCTCTCCTGAGCACAGGGCCCCTTCCCCTTTTAAGGGCCTGCACCTCATGGCCTGCGACTAGAGATGACTTGGCTGCATCTGGTTGGTCACACTCCACCTTGGGCAGTGTCCATGCTCTGGGTGTGTGATCGCTGCCTAATTAGCGTCCCAGACACCTTGTCTACCTGGGAGCTCTTCTGCTCTTCAACCAGCCCATTCATCCCACCAGCATTCCAGGAGGGAGCGGGAGGGGAAAAGCCACTTCACAGGCATTCAGAGAGGGAGAGGAGACAAAAGTGGGAGCAGGGGAAGTATAACAGACCTTTTGAGCATAGAAATCACTGCTGCTCCTACAACAGCAGGGACAGGCCAGTAGGAGCTGGGAAAATTAAGGTAGCATGTTTCTGCACCAGGGACCTTTTGCGTGTTAGGCAAATGTGATAACCACTACACTACAGAAACTGTCACATGGCTCTGCTCCTCCCTTCATAAGAACATAAGAATGGCCATACTGGGTCAGACCAAAGGTCCATCCAATCCCGCATCCTATCTGCCAACAGTGGCCAATGCCAGGTGCCCCAGAGGGACTGAACCTAACATGTAACGATCAAGTGATCTCTCTCCTGCCATCCACCTCCACCCTCTGACAAACAGAGGCTAGGGACACTATTCCTTACCCAGCCTGGCTAATAGCCATTCATGGACTTAACCTCCATTAATTTATCTGCGAAAAGAACAAGGACTACTTGTGGTGCCTTAGAGACTAACAAATTATTTGAGCATAAGCTTTCGTGGGCTAAAACCCACTTCATCGGATGCATGCAGTGGAAAATACAGCAGGAAGATATAGGGCTTGGCTACACTTGCAAGTTGCAGCGCTGGTAGAGGCTTTCCAGCGCTGCAATTACACCCTGTCCACACTTGCAGGGCACAACCAGCGCTGCAACTCCCTGGCTGCAGCACTGGCCGTACACCCAGGTCTGCTTGGGGTATAAGGGTTGCAGCGCTGGTTCTGCAGCGCTGGTCATCAAGTGTGGACACTCACCAGCGCTGTTATTGGCCTCCAGGGTATAAGGAGTATCCCAGAATGCTTTTAACTAAATTATTCCCTTTGTTTTGTTATGCAGCCTCTCTTTGTTTTGTTGTCAATTCGGAGCTCCGGGCTCCGTGCACGGCACCGGGAGCTGCTTCAAACATAGCTCCTGTTTACTGTCATTAATCTGTAACTACTGTCAACAATGAAATGAGATAACCCCTGCAGGGGTTGAGTGTTTGCTTTGCTTGAGAGAAACGGGGGGAGGGGGCAGAGGGGGGAAAGAGTATGTTGGATGCAGGTTGTTTGCAGTTAACAGTAAGGGGATGGGAAAATTTTCTGATTTTGCCCAGTGTCGGTTCCAAAAATCCACTCTCTCTCTCTCCCCCCCCGTCCCTCTCACACTGCCCCACACCCCCCTCTTTTGAAAAGCACGTTGCTGCCACTTGAACGCTGGGATAGCTGCCCATAATTCATCACTCCCAACAGCGCTGCAAATGCTACAAATGTGGCCACACTGCAGCGCTGGTAGCTGTGAGTGTGGCCACACACCAGCGCTGGCCCTGCACAGCTGGACGACCAGCGCTGCAACTACCAGCGCTGCAGATTTGTAAGTGTAGCCATAGCCATAGATATAGATATACAGAGAACATGAAAAAATGGGTGTTGCCATAGACACTATAACAAGAGTGAGCAGTTAAGGTTAAGTGATATTCAGGATGGCCCATTTCCAACAGTTGACAGGAAGGTGTGAGTAACAGTAGGGGGACAAATAAACATGGGGAAATAGTTTGACTTTGTGTAATGACCCATCCACCCCCAGTCTTTATTCAAGCCTAATTTAATGGTGTCCACTTTGCAAATTAATTCCAATTCAGCAGTCTCTTGTGGGAGTCTGTTGAAGGTTTTTTCTTGTAATATTGCAACTTTTAGGTCTGTAATCGAGTGACCAGGGAGGTTGAAGTGTTCTCTGACTGGTTTTTTAATGTTATAATTCTTGATGTCTGATTCGTGTCCATTTATTATTTTACGTAGAGACTGTCTGGTTTGGCCAATGTACCTGGCAGAGGGGCATTGCTGGCACATAATAGCATAAAGAGCTAAGTCAGCACCTGAATAGCACTTTTTTGGGCCTGCTGCTTCTCTGTCTGGGAAGTTTTTGTCAGCCCTGGCACCCAAAGAGGACATCATTGCGAGTGCCCATGAAGGCAAGATGAATTTTTGCCTGCCTTGCTCAGCTTGACTTGCTTCCTCACCCCATTCCTGCCTTAGATCCTGAGTTACCTGGTGGCTGAAGATGGTCCATTGTCTCAAGCGGTGCCAGAGCCTGACACAGTGCCCCCGGGCCGCCTTTGCTCTGCACATGCCGGCTGTGCACATTTGCAAATACTTTAAAGCTCCTGTCAGTAAGTTCTGGGGACAGTTGCTCACCATCAGAGGAAGCTCCCTAAAATTGGCCTGTCTCACCCAGTGGTACATTGACCTCTGTTCAGACTGAGCCAAAGTGGGGGGGGGCCTCGCTGCTGTGGCCGCCTCTGCTGTGAGGGCGGCCACTGTTGCGGATGAAGCCATCCTGCAAGCACCTTCCACCTAGCCACCCACTGAAAATCATGTAGGGTGTCAGGTGGGAGTAGAAGAACACTAGAGGGGGGGCTCCCCCTTCCCCCACCATCGGCCATCCCATACCCGGTGCTGCACCCAGTGGGGTAAAAAAAATACATCCATATCGGAAGAGTCAGTTGCGTTCTTTGCGGTTGCCCCATCATTCCCCTCAGGCCTGACCTGCCTTCCAGCTCAGCCACCCACTGAAAATTGAAAAACAAAACAGGTAGAGCCATAAAAGTCTTCGAAGCCCACCAGGCCCAACCTCCCTTCTAATACGGCAGAAAAGCCGCACTTCTCCTGATTAGGTAGGGACGTCCTATGGCCCCACAAGAAGTGGAAGGCCATCGTGTTCGGTCTCTGCAGCACTCATGGAGCAGGGGGAGATACCTGGCTGAGGAAATTCCCCACAGATGGGTCTTGAGCATCACAACCTTGTAGGTAATGACAAGGTCCACTTACACCACCGGCTGAGCCATTCCTCACAGGCCAGCAGCCATTTCTCCCGGTTCGCGTTCCCCACCTCGTCCCCAACCGAACGCTAGAAGGCCCAGCCATCAACCTGCCCACTCTTGCAGCCCTCCTCTTCCGCCCTGACTGATGGGGGGGAGTATTGAGCCTCCCTCCCTTAGGCCCTTCAGCATCCCTGGGGAACACCAACGCCGCCCAAGTGACTTTGGGCCAGTAGGTCAACCAACAGGGCTACCTCCTAGGCCAGGCTGCAGCCCAGCTTCAGGACTCAGAGGAAATGGAGCTCGCATCCCTACCTACAGGACTCCAGGCATGGCCAGGCTTCTGGATCAAACGTCCCCTCTTGTGCTCAAGTCACAACAGCTAGCGGGTAAAAGACAGGCTTTCATGGCATTGGAGAGAGCAAGATAGAGCCTTGGAAGACCCAGCAGGATTTGTGGTACAGGAGGCACAAGGAATTGTCCTCAGATCCCACCGAGACTTCAGCTCAGATTGCAGGATTCAAAGTCCCGAGTGCTGGCCCTTACACCATGGGACCAATAGGGAACTCCCAGACCTCTGCTGAGGATGACCCTGTGCTGGCAGCCCTGCATTTGCTCACCAAGTTGGCCTGCAGCAGTTTGCTGCAGCTCCCAGAGGCCTTTCTTAATCCAGACTGAGAGGCCAGTGGGCATGTGAGGAAGTTGCCCCTTCAGTCCCAGGCAGCATATGGCCCTTCCTAGTGAAAAGAAGGTGATGTTAAATAACATGCTGGAGAGATGTCTTCTTCCATTTTGAAGAGAATAATTCCTTTTTTATCTGACCAGGGACTTGAACCCTGGACCCTCAGATAAAGAGTCTGATGTTCTACCAACTGAGCTAGCCAGGCTCACACATAAAAGAAGCAAATTTCGTGCAGCAGAGAAACTAGTCATGAAAATGAGGGCAGGAAACAATACAGAAAACCTGCCACTCTCGCTCTCGTAGCAGTCCTAGCCCCAACCTGCTCCTCCATCCGGCGCCCTGAGGCCTTATTCTTTTTTTAGTTAAATATCAAATCCAGGAGAAAACACAGTTATACAAAGCAAAACGAAATCACAAACAGAAATGTCATTGGAAATACAAAACTGAAAAAGGAAAATGCAATCCCCATCACTTCCCCATTCCTGTATCGAGAGCACCCGCTAAGGTCCCTGTGTGCTTACGAGAAACCTGGAGGAACTCATACCACAGCCTGAACATGAAACTCAACTGCTCCCAGGTGCTGCAGTAAAACCCTTTCCCTGCTGTGACGTTGCACTCCATGTGATTTTATGAAAATATGCTAATGAGTGTGAATATAAAGTGACTGGACTATGCTTCATGCAAAAGGTCTCTTGTAAGGTATCATTACAAAGCTTATAATCTACTGAGTGTGTTCATCCTATTTGTATGAACCGATCATTCCTGTATCTGAAACTAGAAATATGAACTATAACTCTGAGGTTCTGTTGTAATGATGCAAAGTGTGGGCCATTAATAGTGGTTTGGACTCTTGATGGCTCCCATTGACCAGGACAATAGACTGTAGATGGCTCTGTCCTGCACCATTTAATTTGGTCTTATTAAAATGTAACTAGCATGTTACACTTGTGTTTTTAAAGGTGGCTTCCCCAAGCAATCCCAAGTTGTTCTTCCCACAGCTGCACACTCTCCTGCACCCCAACCCCCTGACTGAGCCCAGACCCTGCACCCAAACTCTCTCCCAGAGCCCAGCCCCTCTCCCTCCCTCACCCAAACTCCCTCCCAGAGCCTTAGGCAAGTGTGTGTGGGGTGTGGGGCAGGACTTAGTCCCATTCTGGGCACCACCAAAAATGATATAAACCTACCTCCCGTGTCCAGCCCAACCTTCTGCTGATGCACCTCAGCCCACACCCGTGCAGGGTTTGAAGCTTCCATTGCTTAAACTCCAGGACACTGAGGGATTTCAGCTCCCCTTTGCCCAGAGGGAACCTTCACCCCACTCCCAGCCAGGTTCTTGTCCATGGGATCACTGTAGGGGGGCTGGGTCCCTCGGTGTCAGGCCAGGGTGCAATAACTGGGGCATCTGATCACCCAGGACCTTCTGTGGGGCTGCCATTCCCCTTCCCCTTCTGTGGTCTCATCTGTCATTGACTCCAGCCTTTTTTCTATCCATCGTCAGCACCATCCCAAGCAAGCTGCACTCACCTCAAAAAGACAAAGAGCCCTGTGGCACCTTACAGACTAACAGACATATTGGAGCATGAGCTTTCATGGGTGAATCCTCACTTTGTCAGATGAATGTAGTGGAAATTTCCAGGGGCAGGTATAAATATTCAGGCAAGAATCAGTCTAGAGCTAAGGAGGTTAGTTCAATCAGGGAGGATGAGGCCCTCTTCTAGCAGTTGAGGTGTGAGCATCAAGGGAGGAGAAACTGCTTTTGGAGTTGGCTAGCCAGGCACAGAATTCCCACTCCATTCATCTGACCAAGTGGGGATTCACCCACGAAAGCTTATGCTCCTGTACATCTGTTAGTCTATAAGGTGGCACAGAACTCTGTCTCTTTTTACAGATCCAGACTAACACAGCTGCCCCTGTGATACTCAAAAAGACAGTGTCCCCTGGTGGGTGTAAATCACTGACCTCTCTCCTCTCTGAGCACTGACTGCCCCTGTGTTTCCTTGCCTCTCAGTCTGTGCAGATGGGACCTTTCCCTCCAGTGCTGGAGGATTCGCCCTTCCCATCTACCCTTGTCCCAAGCAGCACAGCAGGCAGGAATCTTACATGTGCAGAGGAGACTTAGGAGCAGAAACCACCCCCCAGACCTTCCATGCAATTGGCACTTGCCCCTCACTGAGCAGGATTAAAACTCCTGCAGGGAGACTGCTGGACCACATCCCCTCTGGGCATGAGCAAAGCCAGAGGGTGAAGAAAGGAACCTGGAGATTGAACCCAGAACCTCTCATATGCAAAGCACACGCTCTACTGCTGAGCTACATCCCCACATAGACTGCAGCTTACACTCAGAGCTGTCCCATTTCCAGAGCACCCAGTGGCCTAAGAGCAGCATGGGGGACACATTCCCTGCTCTGAGGCAAAACCTGCTGTCCTGGAGGCTGCTGATTCTTAGGGGTCACTTTGCAGCAGGGCCAGAGTCGATGTGTGGGGCAGAGAGAGTGGGTGCCCTGGACTCAGGGTGCAGAGATGCACTGAGCCCTCTCCCCTGCATTGGGTGGGGGGTGCTGCTACCTCCTGCTGGAAGGTAATGGGAGGGGAGGGGCGCTGTGAGTCGCTCAACACCTGACCCTGGTGGCAGCCGTGGTGTGGGGAGCTCCAGGTGTTTCTAGGATCTGCTATTTCCACCTGCCTGTGAAGTCCAGCTTTCCCCAGCACATTCACTGCGGTGCAATTGGGTCACTGTTTCCATGGCTGAACAGCAAAGAATCACTCCCAGTTTCCCTTCTATCGGCAGCAGGATTAGCCTGTGTCAGTGGTTAATGAGGTGGATCTAGTTGTACATTGTTATTCATTCCCCACCTTGACAATTCACACAGTCCCTTTCCTACTCAAATCCCCAGCACCTCGGTGATCCTGGTAGCAGGGGTTGGGTCCTGAGATTTTTGGGGTCCTTTTTCCCCTCCACCTGGAGTGAACTCAGCTTTCCCCCATCCCAGACAATCCATGAAATAACAACAGGGGCATAAAGAAAGAGGGGAGGGAACATCTCACGGCCAGGGCTGGATGTGCCCAGGGCCCCCTGCTTCTCCATTGTTTCCATGGAATTTGGCCCCCTGCTTTGCACAGTGGAAAGATCTTGCTGTTCCTGTGTCTGTGCAAGGAAAATTGTGCTTCCCTAGGAAAGAGAGGCGGGAAATGGCCCCATGGTGGGACAATAGCCTCAGGATTAAGACCTAAGGACTCAGGCTGAGAACTGATAGAACTGCACTCATCTGGGATTTAACAAATTGTCTTCCCTGGAGCAGGGCCAGTTCCAGTGTTTTTGCCACCTCAAGCGGAAAAATAAATAAATAAAAAAGCTGCAATCAACTGCAGCTCTACCTCTGCTGCTTTTGGTGGCAAGTTCCTTCCCTCTGAGAGGGCCAAATTGCCCCTGAAGCCTCCTCTTTTCTATTGGCCACCCCAGGGACCTGCTGGTGCTGTGCTGGTGCCTGGAGCCAGCCCTGCCATGGAGACACTGGGAAGATGGGGGAATCAGGAAAATAACATGGATTTCTTTACATTGCAAGTGAAGAATAACTGAAGGCTTTTTTGGCTTAAAGTCACTTTTCCCTGACTGGGAATTGAACCCAGGCCTTAGCAGTGAAAGTGCTAAATCCTAACCACTAGACCACCAGGGAGGTGATGATGGTGCTTTTCTTCTCACTTATGCTACACTTTCTTAGGCCACTTTCTAGCCACTTTCTGAAACTGCTCCATTGTCCATTCCCTGAGGGGCTAGGACCAGAGAACCCCTGTGCTCAGGGTCACAACCTCAGCCCAACCCAAGTCACTGAAACAAACTCAAATGATGCTTCCTCCAGCAGGATCACAGAGACACACAAAAAAACCCCATGAGGAACAATCCTCCTCCGTCTTCATTTACCCCATTGCAACCCTCTCAGCAGCCCGCTCTTGTGGGAAGGACTGAGCTGATAGGAGCTCTGGCATAGAGACCAAGGGAGGGGTGTTGCTCCCCCTGGGTGTGAGCTGATCACATTCTGACTCCGTGTAACAGGGCTCTGAGCTTTGCCATCTTGTGAGTTCTGAGTGCTGAGCCCCCCAGACCCTTCTGCTGGGAGCATGGGGATTGCACAACAGCTGCAAGCCCTTTTCCCGTCTCCTTGTCCTCCTCGGCTTCCCCAGCCCTTCCCCACAAATGGTTCTATCAGGCGCTGGAGGGATCTAAGGACCTGCAGGTTTCCCTCACCCATCTCCTAAATCAAACAGTGATTCCTTTCTCTGACACTCCTGGGCCTGGGCTTCTTTTGAGTTTTTCCCCAGGGGACCTGATTCCCTGTGAAAATGTGTGTGTGGCATGTGAGGAACTAAGACTCACACTCTCCCCCACTAGATGAGTCCAACAGCACCTCCCCTTGGTGGGAGAATCCTAAATTCCACCCTCCCACCCTGGTTACTCTGACCAGCTGATGGCGGCAGCATGTTAAAGCAACCCCAGCTCTCTGGGCTAGAAAGCAGCATCTAACCAGCCTTGTGACAGGTCCGGTTTGCTCGCTGGAGACATAACGGACCAGGAAAGAAGGCAAATGTCAGACAGGGAACCTCAGCTCAAAAATAAACACCCTCAGGGCTCCTTCTACATGGAGACTGGGCAGTTGACTGACTTTAAATCTAGCTAGCTCAGTTGGTGGAGCATGATGGTCTTTCAGGGTGTGAAAAACCCCAAAACTAGTATAATTAAGCTGACCTAAGCCATGGTTAGATAGTGCTAAATGAAAAAAAAGATTGTTCTGTCAATGTAGCTATTAGAGGGATATAAAACCCCTCCAGTTACTGTAGCAGCTGTCTACTCCACAGTGCTAGAGCAGTGTCACAGCAGCATTTTAAGTATAGCCAGCCTCACAGTGAGACCAGATCTGGCTCTGTGGACACTCAGGCACTAGCAACATACTAATGCCTCCATAGTTGGCAGGATTCAAACCTGTGTGGGGAGACCCCAATGGATTTCTAGTCTATCATCTTAACCACTCAGCCACAAGTATTTAATGTACAGTTATTTCACTACACCATGATTCTGTTCTCACAGAATTGTCACTTCAAATTGCTCAGACCAGCTCCCCCAGCACACTCCTGGCTGTGCATTAGTGTAAGTGTGTCCATGGCTGAACAGCAAGAGTTCCTGCCCATTTCCCTTCCAGCTGGAGCAGGATGAGAGTGTGTTTGTGGTTAATGACATTGCTATAGGTTGTTGTTCATTCCCCACACTGACAATTCAGACAGTCCCTTTCCTATTCGAATCTCCACCCTATCATTCCAACAGCCGGGGTCAGGATTTCTCTGGGCACTGAAATGTTTCAGGGGGTTGAACTCAGCCTTGCATTCCATCCCTGATGGGGGGAGGGATAGCAAGTCCATTGCCTTAACCAGGGATAGTTGATTATTTTATCAAGATCTAAATTTCTTGGTCAAGATATAGTCAATGTCTAGACTCCAGAGAAAATAATACACTGATGATAATAAGAAGAATTTAGAAATAATTTGCAGTCACTATGGGCATAACTATGATGATTGTCTCGTGTTTCACTCTTTATATCTGGCACCACCACTGCCTTTCCCTTTAGTCTTGTAGTTTACCAAGGGCAAAACTAAACATCTCTTCAGATACAAGGGAGTGTTTGTGTTCATTCCTGTTAGCTACACAGGGGTTTGATGTAGTTGCTTTCAATCCTCCGGCTCTGCCCTGATAAGTAACATTTCAGGGTGTCACTGAACTGAAGGAGGGAGATCATTTTTTGACAGATTATGCCACCTCTTAAAGGTGTTTGTCTGGCTGGCAGCCCTGGTTCCCAGGACTCTCCTGAGGAAGAAAGTTTCTGTGCAAAATACTAAAACTTTTAACAGAGAGTGATGGCCACATGATGGGGCCAGTATGTATCACAACATGGTTCTTTTATGTGGGATGACTCTGAACACTGACTGATCTCCACTCCCTTGTGTTTGAAGAGATGTTTAGTTGTAGAAATTGTTAAAAACTCTTAGCTTAAACTGGAACTGCCTGTTATTAAAGGTTGGTTTCCCCTCAGTTCCATAACCTCTGCTAGAAACACCCTGGGTTCTCTCCTGCCTCGGTGGGAACTGGAGGGAATCATCCCATGCTGCCCTTGGCTCCAGGCGGGTTTTTCTGGGGAGGGGACATGGAATTGATTTGTGCGCTGTTGAGAAGGAGCCAGGCCAGTTCTCAGGGAACGAGAACTCCCAGCATCTTCCCAGCCCAGCCCAGGCTGCTGCCTTGTCCCAGCCTCTGTTCCCCTGGGGCCCCTGCGTGTTTGACTCTAGAGCAGGCCAGGAGCAGCAGCTGAGGCAGAGGACAGCCTGGGCCGGGCAGATAAGAAGGAGTTTAGCAAGCAAAAAAGGTAAAATGGCAGTGGAGTATTACCTTGGACTCGACGGCATTTCTCCATTGGTATGTCTGCTTTGGGGCAGGGACAATAACACGTCCTGCTGCATTTGTTATTTCAAAGGGCGGTTTAGGATTTTCATTCTCACACACAGTGCACAAAGCAGGACTCATCCTTTGCCGTAAACTAAACGAGCTGCCCACAGATTCTGGCAGCCACAATGAGCCATTTGGTGTGAGAGCTCAGACCTGCCCCTGTCCCAGAGGGAGGGGGTCATCTGTGTGGGGACTGGACCACTGACCTATCAGCTCTTAACTCCCAAACATTCAGTAACTCTATTATCAGTGCCTTTGAGTGTAATTTAAACTATAAGAAAAACCACACTGGGCCAGACCAAAGGCCCATCTAGCTCTGAATCTTGTCTTCTGACAGTAGCCAATAGCAGGTGCCTTAACAACCCGTCAACAAGGCACCACTGGGAGTTGAACCCAGGATCTCCTGTTTACAAAACAGACGCTTTAGCCAGCTAAGCCATGGTGCCTATGGGTGGCTAAAACACACTGTCTGCCCACACCTGACTCCCTGCCATCACCACCAGGGCCTGACAAGCTTTGCTTGTGTTTGGATTCTTCAAAGCAGAGAAGCAGGTGACATTTCCCTTACAAGTTGTGTGTGAGTGAATCTTTGGCCAGGTTTGCACTACAAAGTTGTTTCAGCAGAATTATATTGCTCTGGTATGTGAAAAACACACAACGCTCCCTCGGTCGGCAGCTTGTGGCTGGTGCACACACTGCAATGCCACATCTGGCGACAAAACTGCCTTGTTTTGCTGACAAAATAAAACGACTTCGATGAGAGGGCTAGAGCTTTCTGCAGCAAACTTAAAGTGACAGAGTAGACGCTGCTGTTCATTATATCACCATAACTGGCCTCCTCCAGTATTCCACAATGCCCTCCGTGAACTCGCCTGCCCTGCATTCCTGCTACAGAGCCACGGGCCCCTCCCCTTTCATCGCTCCGGGAAGTTCTGACAGCTGAGCCTGCTGCTCTGCTCCAGCAGCCAGGAGCAAATCACTGCCGTGGATGCTGCTCTCTCCCGCCCTGCGAACACAGAGCAGGTGGCGGGAGCTTCCTTACAGTGTAGAGGGGCCATTGGCATCCGAAATGTGACACGCCCAGGACACCTCTTCCCTCGAGGAGGCTCTTACCTTCTAAACAGGGATGGCTGTTTTCTAGTAAAATCAGGAAAAGGGAAGGAGAAAACTCGAAAGAGGTTCCTCCTGGCGCTCACGTACGTGAACCCGAATACTCTCTCAGTCCTCAAAGAGAGACCTGGAGAAGGAGACTTGCTGAAGCAAAGCCACAGGGGTCTCTGAGGTGTCCCTGGCCCCTCGCCCCTGTCCTGCCTGGCTGATGTCAGCATCTCTCTGTGAGGTCACCACCTCCCCACCACCTTTGACCAATAGTCTGAGGTCCTGCAAAAGGCCTTTGTGATGTCACTGCCACACCCCTCCCTTGCTGTGCTAATGTCCTGCCCCTGGCCAGGCACTTTGGAGGTTTGAGCTACTCCCTGTGGATCACCCCACTCAAGGAGCGTTCGTTCTAGGCAGCAAGCCGGTTAGACAGAAAAACATCAGATGCTGCTCCCAATGCTACACTCAGTTTTTCAGAAATTAGTCGACCTTATGGCCAGAAGAGACCATTAGAGCATCTAATCTGACCCCCTGCATATCACAGGCCTCCTGTATGACACAAGCGCTACTTTTGGGGCCAACACATTCCAGAAAGGCATCTAGTCTTCATTTAATGACATCAGGAGATGGAGAATCCACCATTTCCTTGGTAGCTTGTTCCTGTGGTGAATCATCCTCGCTCTTGATTTTTTTTTGCCTTTTTGTAATATGAATTTGTCTCTTTTCACATTCCAGCCATTGGGTCTTGTTAGGCCTTTCTCTGCTAGATTCAAGAACCCTTTAATACCCAATATTTTCTCTCCATTAAGGCCCTTCAACACTTCAATTAAGTCACTTTTCAATCTTCTTTTGGTAAGCGAAACAGGCATTTTCTCCAGCCCTCACAACATTTGATGGCTCTTTGCTGCCCCAGCTCCAATTTCACAACGTCTTTTCCAAATGAGGACACCAGAACTGGAGGCAGTATTCCAGTATCAGTCTCACTGATGCCGTGTCACCTACTGTGACGTTATTGACATAATCTGTAACTGTATAGATCACCGTTGCGACCACTGTTCTATATTTGCAGCCGATATGGTAGAAAGGTTGTCATGTAAGGGGTCTATGGAGAGGTTCTGATTGGCTGATTATAATTATGGAACAATGGGATAGAGAAACCTGCATCACTGAAAGTGCAGCCATGAAGAAACCGCACATCAGCCTTGCCGGCAAGAATCAACCCTCCACAGAAAAACCCCTATGGTATCATAGCCCAGCTCCCTAAGCCCTCAGCCACAACCACTTAACTCAGGGGCCTTTCTACACTATGGCTCTGTTCTCACTGAAGGGTCATTTCCAATTGCTCAGACCAGCTTCCCCAGCACACTCACTGCTGTGCAGCTCTGTACGTGTGGCCATGGCTGAACAGCAAGAATTCCTGCCCATTTCCCTACTGGCTGGAGCATGGCTAGAGTGTGTTTGTGGTTAATGATGTTGTTGTAGATTGTTCATTCCCTGCCTTGGCAATTCAGACAGTCCCTTTTCCCATCATATCGCCAGCACCTCTGTGAGTCCAATAGCAGGGCAGGTTTTCTCTGGGCACTGAGATTTTTCAGGGAGTTGGTGGCTCCTTTCTTTCCTCACCCTGGAGTAAACTCATCTTTTTATTCTATCCTTGATGACTCATGGAATAACAACAGCAGTATGAAGAGGAGAGAAAATATCTCACTGCCGGGGGGCGGGGGGTGAAGGTGGCCACGTCCCCTCTGTCTGACCATTGCCATTGCAGGAGAGAAGGTTTCAATGGAATAAAATGCCCTGGCTCAGACCAGAGACACAGGGAGGTTTTGCTGTTCGTGGATCCATGCAAAGGAAATTGTGTGTCTGTGCGAAAATGGGGAGGAAAATGAAACGGCCACATGGTGGTGCCTAAGGCAGAAGGGACCCCTATAGGATTAGAACAGGACACGTTCTCAAGCAGCATGTTTCTTACTTTGCCCATCTGTCAATTTTGATTATTATCGATGGAAATATTTTGCCATTGGGTCGTGTGTTTCCACAGAAATTGACATTTACCAACAAACACGTAATTCTTCCAGTCCTGCCGAGTCTGCCCTTGGTGAGTTTAGAGGGACACATTCCCTCTTCCCACTCCCCATGCCAGGCCTGGGCTCTCCATGCTGCCCACTTCCCACACTGCTGGGATCCTTCCCTGATCTCCCCTCAGAGCTCTGCCCCCCACTCCCACTTCTGGGATCCCCTCCCAACACTGTCTAATGCCCTGTTTCCAGGATCCCTCCTCATTCCCTTCCTCCCCTCTGAGCAAAATCTCTGCATTATTCCCACACGGGGAATTAAACCCAGGCTGTTTGGGTGAAAACCAGGAATCCTGACCACTAGACCCTATGGGACTGGGATTGCGATGTTGGTCTGTTAAAACCCTCATAAGAGCAGCAGCGCCACCCAGTGGTGGTTGCACACAGGGCTGCATTAACCCTTCAGGTGCTGAGGTTTCCCTCTCTCCATTTCCAGTGCCTGTGATCAGGAAACAGACATCAGGGCTCCCAGGTGCTGCACAGACCATGACTGAGATCGGGACCCCATATTGCGCTAGGTGCTGTACAAACCCTGGCCAACACCGGGACACCCAGGGGGTTCCCCTCAATTTCTCTGAGCCTCTGCTGCCCAACTTCTTCTGACTCCCTCCCCCGCTCCCAAAAACCCACCTTTCCAAACAGTCCTTTCCCTGCCCCCTAATTTTGCTTTCACACCCTGGGACCATCTCCTCTCTTTGTCTCTCCCCCGCCCCCCAGGTAAAGCAGAGAGGGAGGCAACTTCAGCCACTGGAGACAGCCCCAGCGAGCGCTTCAGCCGGCCTGGGGGCGGGGTGTGTTTGCAGACACAGGAAGGGAGCAGCTGGGAGCTGGGGGTGCTGGGAAGAAGGAGCCAGGAGAACAAAGCCCAGAGATGGGACATTGGGCAGCTCCTGGGGACGGGGCAGCTCTTGGGGGCGGGGCTCTGGCACAGCCCGGGGGCGGGGCAGCTCCGGGGGGCGGGGCTCTGGCACAGCCCGGGGGTGGGGCAGCTCCTGGGGGCGGGGCTCTGGCACAGCCCGGGGGCGGGGCAGCTCCTGGGGCGGGGCTCTGGCACAGCCCGGGGCAGGGCAGCTCCTGGGGCGGGGCTCTGGCACAGCCCGGGGGTGGGGCAGCTCTTGGGGCGGGGCGCTGGCACTGCCGGGGGGGGGGGCAGCTCCGGGGGGCGGGGCTCTGGCACAGCCCAGGGCCGGGGCAGCTCCTGGGGCGGGGCTCTGGCACAGCCCGGGGCAGGGCAGCTCCTGGGGCGGGGCTCTGGCACAGCCCGGGGCAGGGCAGCTCATGTGGGCGGGGCTCTGGCACAGCCCGGGGGCGGGGCAGCTCTTGGGGGCGTGGCTCTGGCACAGCCCGGGGGCGGGGCAGCTCCTGGGGGCGGGGCTCTGGCACAGCCCAAGGGCGGGGCAGCTCCTGGGGGCGGGGCTCTGGCACAGCCCGGGGGCGGGGCAGCTCCCGGGGGCGGGGCTCTGGCACTTTGTGACGCAGGAGCCCGGGCAGAGCAGCTGCTCCCTGGTGGCCACATGCTGCCAGCAGCGCTGGAGCCGCCCGGGCCGGAGCGGAGCCGCTGTTCTCCGCTGCAGCCGGGATCTGCCCACGGTCCCCCTGGGATCCAGGTGGGGACAGAGCCTGGGGCCCGGGGGTTCCCCTGGGTGTGGCTGGCGGGGGCGGGCGGGCAGAAGCCGGAGCTGCAGGCGGGGGAAGGGCAGTGGGGCAGGTGGGGGTTGAACGGTCTCTGTGCAGCGGGAAAGTCCAGGGGGAGAGTGTGTGTGAGTTGGGGGGGGGGGGAGATACCTGCCTCCTTCTCCTGTCTGTGCCACTTCCCTCCCCAGCACTGGTAACAAGTCTCTCTGGTTCTCCCCCTTTTCTCTCCACTCACCACACAGGACTGTCAAACCCAAGGAGATTCCCTCGTTTTTCCTAAAATTGTTGACTCTCTAGTCTCTTATTTTTCCTGATTTTTTTTCTATAATTTTCAAATGTCAATTTAAATTCTCCTCATATTTGGGGGGCTTTGCCCCACCCCCCATTTCATCAGCAGCAATTCGTCTTTGTTTGGGTGGGAAATTGTTGCCCTGAGTCATTCCCCAAAAGGGATGGGGGTTCCTGGGTGCTGTTTGGGGGACCCCTGAGACACAGCTCCCTCTGGGGTGGAGATGGGGTGGCCGTTCTCTGCCAGCCACAGGGCATGGCTGGGGCACCGGTGGGGAAGGAGGAACCAGTGTCCCCTATGGAGCCTGCCCAGCCCCTTTGGTTCTGCTCCTTTCTAGCATTTTGTTCAGAGACTTTATTACTGCAGAGGCTGAAAAACGTCTGTGGATTTAGCCCTGGCAGGAGGGGTCAGGTCTACACTGTAATAAAAGCAGCAAAGAATCCTGTGGCACCTTATAGACTAACCGATGTTTTGTATCATGAGCTTTCGTGGGTGAACACCACTTCTTCGGATGCAAGCAGTGGAAAACCCACTGCTTGCATCCGAAGAAGTGGGTGTTCACCCACGAAAGCTCATGCTACAAAACATCTGTTAGTCTATAAGGTGCCACAGGATTCTTTGCTGCTTCTACAGAACCAGACTAACACGGCTACCCCTCTGATACTTGACACTGTAATAAAGAGATCAAGCATTTTCCAGCATGGGAGAGTCTAGGATGTCTGTCTGCAGGGAAAGGGCCTGGGGGAATTGTGATGTGAAATGAACTAAAGCCAGTTCTGAAACATCCACAACTGCCCTTCTCATCCTGCCAGGCTGCAGAATGACGCTCATGTCTCGCCGGTTCATCCCATCCTCCCATGGGACAGGGAAGGGAAATGGCTGCAGAGGATCCTGTTCAGGTAGGGATTATTGGGGGTTATTGGTGGGTTCCTGCTGGAGGGAGAGTGACAGCAGATACACAGGAGGTGGGAGGCTTGGGCAGTCTGGTTTAGAGGTTGGTGCGGGGCAGGAAATTCACAGGGTGGAGAATGGGAGGAAGCCAGGGTGTAGCAAACCTGTTGGGACTTGTTTAATATGTGGCTTCCATTCTAGGAACAGACTCATGAGGTGGAAATGCTCTGATTTGTGGAAGAGCAAAGAACACACCTAGGTGGGGCTAGGTAAAGGGAGCACAATCCCAGGGCTGGAGCCTCACCCGACTAACCAGCGGCTGCTGTGAGATGTAGAGGGGCACCCACCAATGAGGCTTAGTCAGGGGTTCTCAACTGTTTTCTTTCTGAGGCCCCTCAACATGTTATAAAAACCCCCACTGCCCTGCATACGCCTGGTTTTCTGCACAGAAAAGCCAGGGCTGGTGTTAGGGGGTAGCAAACAGGGGTATTGCCTGGGGCTCCATGTGACAGGGCCCCCCACAGAGCTAATTGCTCCAGCTTTGGCTTCAGCCCCTGGTGGCAGGGCTCATGGCCCCAGGCAGGGAGGTTTGGGCTTTCTGCCCTGGGCCCAAGCGAGTCTAACACTGGCCCTGCTTGGAGGAGCCCCTGAAACCAGCTCGCAGCCCCCCAGAGGTCCAGGGACCCCTGCTTGAGAACCACGGCCTTAGGGGATATGCCCCTCCCCCATACCCAGCTCCAGGGCTGGCCTTAGAGAAAATGGCGCCCTGGGTGAACTTGTATTTTGGTGCCCCCCATCCCCCCTGGCCCTCACGGGCTCCCCACCGTCACGTCCAGGCCCCGGTGCCTCCCTCTAGTGCTTAATTTGTATTGAAAGAGGTGCCAGAGCTCAGCCATGGCACAAATTCAGCACTGGCAGGGCGGCCTGATAGCGGCGGGTGCTGGCCGAGCGCCCAGCTCTGAAGGCCATGCCACCGCCAGCAGCAGCAGCGCAGAAGTGAGGGTGGCCTGGTCTGTGGTGTATTGTGCAGCCTTTTATTTAAAGTGCAGTTTGTAACGTGGCATTTCACCGCCGCGGGGTCGGCTCTGGTGGCGACAGTTTCAAGCTTAACAGAGTGAAAGTCGCCTCTGCTACTTGCTTCAAATGCACAGTCTCTAGGAACACACAAAGACCAAGGGTAGTGACCACACAGACATTCACAGGTACAAGGTCTAGTCGGTTTTACAAGTTTTATTGAAGTTACAGTTAAGGTTACGACGACCCAAGGCATATAGACATTGTATGAAGACCTGTGCAAAAGTTACAACTCTAGTTCTACTCACATCCTGTTCAATAGTATTAGGGTCTGAGGTGTCTCTCATGGATTGATCATCAGTAGAGGGATGGTTCCTGCTGGAATTTCCCACAGGGAGCTCAATTTTCCTGCTCTGGGCACCCCCTTTTTATAATGAGATTCTAATTATACCTCATTAGCATTGACACACAACCTGTATCCTGTGGTTAAGGCACATTTGGAAACAGAGGTGCCTTTACAAAAAATTTTTTATTTAAAATTAATCTTCCTGCTAATTGTTCACCCTGTTACCACTTGGTACCTCTTTTCCCATAATCTTAATACAGCCACATATTAAATTTCAAAGTAAATTTAGAACAATCAGGAGACAATACAGCAAGATATTCCCTATCCCAAGCCTTGAGGTATCAGTTCTGGAGCTTTAATGCAGGTATCAGAAACACAAGGTTGATACTTTTACCCCATCTTTAGTAGAGATAAATAAAAATAAATAAAATCTGCTTACTTTCTCTAACAGACACGCTCCATGTTACTGCCATTATCTCATCTATTTTAGTCAATTGTTTTTCATTCCACTGAAAACATATTTACTTAGTTTACATAGGGATTAAAGTTTTTTCTCTTTTTTACGAATGGGAATTTATTTCTCTAGTTATTTTGGCATTTGTGTTAACTGGTCACTATCATGTAGGTGACTCACTAACATTTCACTCCATCATTGCTATTAGTATCCTACTTGGAACTGTATTTATTTTCATAGACATTTTAAGTTACTTTACAGACAGATTTAAAAATACAATCTGAAGATAAGTGATCTTCATCTGCACAGTGTCTAAAGTTTTGAGTTTAGCTAATTTTTTTTAACAAGCCCTGCTAAGGTAAGTACATGCAAAATGTAGAGTCTGTTGTTTGACTTTACCATTTTAAATAATGAATGACAAAGCACAATACGGTAATAACAGTAATAATGATAATTACTCCAGCCAGGACAGGTGAGGCATTTTAGAACTCATTACTCAAAGAATTGAATTTAAGCATAAGACAGAAATAAAATTTTGAAATGCACAGACCAGTTAGAAAGCTAAAATACCAGCACTGTCATCCTGACCGAATGTGAAAGAATAAAATTACAGAGACTATGTGCACTTTGCGCATTTTGACAGGAAGTAAAAAGAAGTAATAACAGTAATTGAAGTGTCTATTGTGGGGTGAGTGTGGGGGGGGCGGCGGGGGTGAGACACACCCGCTGTCACTCCCAGCCCAGCGGCACTCACTAGTCCGAAGGCTCGTTCACACAGCAGCAGGGGCCAGCAGCTCCCACTCCTGACCCAGAGGCAGCAGCACAGAATCTTGTCCCCCCACCTGAGCTCAGCAGAGACTGGGCAGAGGCAGGAGGGTGGGGCCTCCCTGACATCAGCAAACACCCCCCCCCCCTGCACAGCACACGGGAGGCTCCTGGGAGCAGCTTGGCCGGGGGCAGCTTTCAGTGGGGGGAGGGGGCAGGGCTGCAGGAACAGGTGCAGGGGCAGACAGCTGAAGAGAAGTGGGGGGAGGAGAGACAGGACACTCCTCAGCAAGGCCCCCCTGGACCGTCATGTCGTCTGCCCCCCACTAAGTCTGGTCCTGTCCTGCTCTTCACAATGAGAACAGCGCTGGGCTCCCTGCCAGCGAGCTCTCCCTGCGCCCTGCTAGGGGCTCCATCCCCTGTGTCCGTCTGTGGCTAGTTGTGGGGGGATGGATCTGCTGGGAGACACAAGGGGCTCTCGCTTCGTCCCCTCCCCCTGGTGTTTCCTGGCTGCTCTGAGCAGGGTGGGGGTGGGACTCCTGACCGTGAGCCAGCCAGAGCTTCCCGTTGATTGGCTCCTCTCCCCTGTGTGTGGTGGGGTTGTGACGGGGGCAGCAGGTACTGAGTGTTGGACTCTCACTCTTTCAGGGGCCGGTGACCTTCGAGGAGGTGGCTGTGTATTTCACCAGGAGAGAGGGGGCTCTGCTGGACCCCGCTCAGAGAGCCCTGCACAGGGATGTCATGCAGGAGAACTATGAGACGGTGACCTCGCTGGGTGAGGAGTCCTGTCCCCTTGGTTATTAGAAGCTGTGGGGGCTCTAAAAACCTGAGTAGTGATAACTTTATACCTTTTTATTTGTCATACAAGTTTTGACAAGTTCCCTTGCCCTCCTTTTTTTGCCTTATCTCCCACCCACTAGAATAATTTTTGGACATTTGCCTTTTTGGTGCCAACAGTCATTTGAAAATTGCATTTAATGTATCCTTATAGGATACCTTAATAACTACATTAATCACTGTAGCTTTCATGCCGTTTCCTCATTTTAGGAGGAAAATACGCCTCCTGTAGAATTCTAAATTGAGTTAATAGGTGTATGACTCATGCCTGGCTTGTGTGACAGTCAGGTGAGCTCCTCTTTTGATAGGAGAGTGTATAATGTTGCCATTCAGGACCCCACGGGTGAAGAGAGAACAGAGCCGTGGGAGGGGAGGAGAAGGGGGGAGTAGATAATTCTGGGGTGCCAGGACATGGGGCGGGTGTGTGCAGGGTTAGAGCTAAGAAGCAGCAGGGAGGGAGGAGGTTGTGAGAGACGAGGAGGGAACACAAGAAGCTCCCAAGGTGGCCGGAGGTGGTGCCAGCTGAGAGTAGTGGGAAGAAGGGGAGGGGAGTGTGGGGGAAGGGCACCCGGGAAGTGGGCTGGGTGGGTCAGTGGGAGGGAGGAGAGGTTTGGGGATCCAGAGCTGTGGGGGATCCCAGACCTTTAACCCCAAATCCCTACCCAAACCTTGTTGCTTTAGAGCCTCCACTCCAGTTTTATTTCTGTTCAGTTTCACTTCATTATACATCCCCCCCCAATATTATTATTATTATAACTCTTGACCTCCCTCTCCCACTCATTACCCCCCTCCCCATATGGCCTCCCCATCTCAATGCACAGTGACCCCGGCCTCCGACCCTGAGTCCTTGCTGCATCCTCCCTCCCACACCAGGGCCACGTCCCAGGCACCAATGGGCGCTTGGCTGATGATGTCACAGGGCGGAGGTGTAGCCTGGACAGTTTCTACACCTATAAGATTACAGGTTGGGGCACAACTTGCCCTTGTACAGGGCTACTCAGAGTTAATTGAGAAGATGGAATTTGGTGAAATGCACAGAAACGTGATTTAATCCAGACAGTTATAACTGAAATCATAGGCCAGGCTCAATACACGTAGCGATTAAACTAAGGTAAGTACAGTAAAGAGGGTTTTGCACTGTGCATACTTACAAGATACCGACACCCTTGGAAAGAAAGATCGACGGGCAAGGGAGCCCATCAGAAGGGAGCCTGCTTCAGTTTACACTGTCTCAGGGACCCGACAAAATGAAAAACTGGTAACTAGGAGAGGTATTTTATCCACTTCCTTAGGATGGCTATATACCATATCTGCTCCTTTTCTCTGACTACAAGAATGTCAATAGCTGCCCCAACTCATACGTGGCCTTTGGGACATCCATAATTAAGCATCAAGCATTAATACTCATGATTTACATCACTTATTAATTAATAATTCCAATCTATGAATGTGGTGCAACCTAATTGCTAAAGCCCACCCCAAACTTCCTTCTTTTCGGAAGAATTAGGGGCTGTTGCTCCTGAATTTTAGTGCTTAATTCCCCAGCCTTCTCCACACACTGGGGGAGTTTAATTCTCCCTCCCATTACACCTGAGTCACTAGATTTCCTAATTCCCCAAAATGTGCTTTTGCGATGCCACAGTTCTGGGGTAGCGAAGCCTTTGACCTGCCTCCATGGTCTGCTCAAGGAATGGCCTCTTGGGTATCAGGCCTCTAGCCAGCCCCTCTCTATGGGTGGGGACCCACATGCCTCTCCTGTTTGACCAGGGTGTGAGGATTGCAGCTTGTCCTCCATTGTGTTCACTGGACTAACATCCAGTTCCCGTGCTTTGCTTTCTCTCCAAGGGCTGTGAGCAGTGTGTGTGTGTGTGAGAGAGGCAGGAATTTTGGTGATGCCAATACACACCTCAGTTTCCCTCTGGGGTTGGTGTTGCCATGATTATAAAGAGGAGGAGACGTGGTGTTTTGTCACGGAGCTGTCATGGGGTGATATGAATGGGTCATTAAGGACAGGCTGGGACCAACCTACAGCAATGGAATACCCGACAGAGACCAGGGAATAATTGTCACCTGTCCATGGGAGGATCTCAGCTTTGCTGAGTGAAGCATACATGGACTCATGATGTGCTTGGGAGCAGGAAGAACTGGGTTTGCAGATGCAGGGAGCTCTACCGGAGCGAAGACAAATGGACAGGCTCAGTGAAAGGAAACCAAACTGTTTTCTACAGCAGCCTGGCTCAAGGGCATTGGCCAGTATGGACTGTATCGTCGTCTTTGCTTCTCTGTGCTAATCTAAAGACGTTCAGTGCTGTATTTCAGTTGACTAATGAACCCTGCTATGTTTTAAAAGTCTGCCCAGTGTCACAGCACAAACTTGCTCTGTGCATTGACTGAGGAACAGTCTCTGAACAGGAGTGTAGTTCGGCTGGACCTGCTGGCAGAGCTCACAGGTTGAAATAGGAGTGTTGAAGCCAGAGACTCAGTCTCAGATGCTGAAGCTACATGGCCTGTCCTTGTGGAAGAGTGGGAGCCCTTGGGGGTCTAGTGCACTCAAGGGGCACCTGCCAAGGACAGTTTAAAAGCCAGGGCATTGCACAGATCCTGTGGATCCATGACAGTGGCATTGTGCCTTATGGGGAAAAGATACAAAGCAAGAAAAGCATCAAAATGTATATTTACCATCAGTCCTCTTGGGAATCCCCGATCATTCCAAAGTGTATTAAAAACCTTCTTTAAAAGCTTACGTCTGGGTTCTCAGGTCATGGCAGTTTGTAGCCCAAAAAGGCCCTTCTCAGTCAGCTCAAACTCAACTGTTTCTCCCCAAAAAGTCTGTCATATTCAGTCTCCCGAAAGAGGTAAAATCAGTCACTGCCCCTTTCTGTGCGGGGCAAAGCTTCAGAAGATGGAGTTCTGCATAACCAGCCTTGAGATCCAGCCTTAGTGACACCAGATTGCACAGGAAACCCATCCCCCCATCCCTCAGCCTCCCCGGTATCATCTGGCCCATCTCAGCACCACAGTCTGTGAAGTATTCGTGCTTTCAAGGGCTGGCTCAAAGATACAGATAACAGTCATAAGTAGGGCCAGAGTTTGCTGGCAGCGAAAACAGAGTAATTGACAAGCATGAGCAATATATAATCCTTTACAGCCGGAAAGTGCATTGGGAAAGGAGACAGGAGCCAGCTGTGTGGGGGAGGTGGGGCCCAGACACTGGGCATTGAGAGCCTAGAGCCGGCTGTGTGCTGGGGAGACAGGGCATGAATCAGCTGTGTGCAGGGGAGAGGAGCAGGGGAGAGGTGCTGTGGACGCAGCCGAGAGCAGGTGTGAGCACCGTCTGCGCTGCAGCACAATGAGGGTGCCCAGCGTCCCACTGCCAAGTGCCCCATCTCCCAAGGGGAAGCTCCAGTGTTTTTTCTGAGCCCAGACTTGTATGAGGAGGGAAGAAATTGGCAGCAAGTCTCAAAAGCAGCCAGCCCCCAGCCTCTGCCCCGTGCTCTGGGGAGGAGTCAGGGGTCTCCAGGCAGAAATGTGGGGTTTGTGACCCTGCATCCCCAACCACCTTCTGTTCAGCTATTCTGGATACGAAGGGTGATTCCAGAAATGAAGAGTAGTTTCAGGGGGAAATGCAGTAATAGCAGCAATTTCCGGAAAACACTGGCCCTAGTCATAACATTAAATACAATAGTCTCAAGTTCTATACCTGTGTTCATCAGATCTGTCCCTCTGCCTTCACATAGTTCACTCTGCTGGCAGGTTCCACCTCTTCCCTCATCTGTGTCTGTCTTGTCTATTTAGACTGTAAATTCTTCAGGGCATGGACCATCTTCTATTCTGGGTTTATGCTGTGCCCAGCACAACAGGGGCCCACGGTTCATTGGCTCTTAGGCACTAAGGTCATGAATATGAGTTATAATAATAACTCTTCTGCCACTTTGAGCCAAGGAAGCCGGCCTTGGGGTGTTACGTCTTAAAAATGAGCTGGGGTTAAAACCATGGAATATTCCTTGTGACAAGTTTCCCACAAATTCCATGGACCTTCCTTTTTTTCTTTCCCTTCTCAGGGTTTCCAGTTTCCAAACCTGATGTGATCTCGCAGCTGGAATGAGGGGAACAGCCGTGGGTCTCAGACCTCTATGGCTCTAGAAAAAAGTGCTCCCGAGAGCTGTCTGCACAGGTGAGGAATTGGGTGAACCATCTCAACAACTGTCTGTGAATACAGGAAACCTTTGGGATGCCCTACAAAGACTCTCCAAGTTGTAAGCGCTCCAAGTTCAGAAATGTTCCCTGCAGATGTGGAATCATTAGGCAGATGTCACTCATGGCTTCCCACCTATCCTGACTGACAGTTGGCAGCAGGTCCCTCCCCAGTCTCACTTTCCCCTGAGAGTTCTGGTGAGATGCACACCCAGAACTGATCCCTTCCTCTCTCTGCTCTGGGGAAGGGTTTGGGGAAAATCAGCTCCTGATGGCTTTGATTTCTCCCACACATATTTTGGTTTGTTCACACCTTTTTCCATTCCTCTCTCTGAGATTCCTTTCTCTCCGGCACAGGGAGTGACCTGTGTCTGGATTCTCTCTGTCTCCCATCAGGCGGTGGGATGGCGAGTGAGAACGAGGAGACACCCCAGCAGGAAGATGTGAGCAAGTAGAACCACATGGGACGTTATCGGGAATATCCAAAGGGAATGTTTCCAGGAGTTGTGCACTCCCAGAAAGAACAAAAGCCTGTGAGACTCAGCAGAGGCCAGAGGAAAACTTCAGTAGCCTCTCAGACCTTATTACACGCGAGAGCATCAACTTGGAAGAGACACACTACATGTGCCATGAGTGTGGGAACAGCTTCAATGGAGCTCAGACCTTCTCACACATCAGAGAATTCACAGGGGAGAAGCCCTACATGTGCTCTGAGTGCGGGAAAAGCTTCAGTCAGAGCTCCAACCTTATCAGACATCGGACAATCCACATAGCAGAGACGCCCTACACATGCGCTCAGTGTGGGAAGAGTTTTAAGCAGAGCTCTGCCCTGATCACACATCAGAGAATCCACACGGGTAGGTGCCCTACACATGCTCTGAGTGTGGGGAACGCTTCAGTTATAGCTCATCTCTCATCAGAGAATCCACAGTGGAGAGACGTCCTACACGTGCTCTGAGTGCGGGAAAAGCTTCAATCGGAGCTCACACCTTGTTAGACATAAGAAAATCCACATATGAGAGAATTGTAAGAAATACCTTGATTCCGGCTGGACAAAGATTGTTTTTTAAAAAATCACAATTGCGAATTCCCACAGAGCGACCTTTGCACCATGTTCACTGTGGTCTCTCAGCTCCCCTAGATGAGTTGCCTGCTTCTGCCTTTTGCAGCTCCCTGTTCTTTATTCCCCATCACTGTCCCAATCTCCCTGTTGTTCAATTGGTTAGGTCAGTATTTTTTCTAAAGGGCTGGGAAAACGAGTCCCTAGCAAATGGCTTGGAACTAAGCACGATACGCCTGCATTGGGCTTCCAAAGCAGTTGTGGCCCAGGCCCTGCAGGAGGTGACTCCTGAAGATATCGCCTTCCTAATCAGGTGCGTGTTGCCTATTATTTGGGAAATGCAATTCCTATCTAGGTAGGGATGGGGAAAATGGAAGTGATGTTTCTGTTCTGCTCACCCCTGGGAGATGCTGCAAATATGCAGAAAATGAAATCCGTGTTGAATGTGATATAGCTGCAGAAAGAGACCTGTTTTCAATAGAGACCTGACATTTGGTGTTTTACAAGGATTCTAAGCCGCACCTGAATTTAGTCCCTAATTTAAATCTGTGCCACCAGATTAAAGAAATGAAAGGGCATATTTGGGAGAGTTGTGCCTCACTATCGCTATTGATATGTTGTGTGGTTGGTGAAGAATTCTACACCAGAGACGTGTAAAATTACTCCAAGAAAGGTCAAAGATTCGACAAGAACTCAGGGAGAAACTGCAGATTTTGATTTTCACCCTAGAGATGGAAGCTATGGTGACCTGTGGCCCAGGTAAACTATTTTTAGAACCCTGCTCCCTAGTTAAGTGGCATTGGTCCCACTCGTAAAGGACGCCATGATTAAATTGGGAACAACTGTCTTTTACCATTTGGATCCAAAGTTTCATAAAGCACAGAGAGAAACAGCTGATTCCTTCCGAGCCATTCCATGCCTATGGGTCCCAGTCTGGCTGACTTGCTGGACAAGAAGCAGTTCCATGCTGGGCAAATGATGGTAGCCAATGAGGGAATGTATCAGATTCCAAGTTCAGACCGCAGGATACATGAATGCTGAGTCCTGACTCCGTGGTTTTGTCTCTTAGTTTTGCTATTAGGTCTTAAGCATTTGTATCACTTCTCCACCTCCTGCTACTTTGAAAGATTAGAAAGTGTGGAAATAGAGCACAGGTGGTTTTCTCATGATGCAACCTACCCACTAGCATGAGAGCTCTTCCACACACACTTTTGGGAGAAGACCCAGGAGGAAATGAACTCACAGAAATGGAAGGCTCCTAGGTTATTGTAGAATGTGATTTCACACAAAGCTCACTGGGTGGAAATGGGAATTAAGAGAAAACTGCCCTATAGGTTTATATTTTGTAATCTTTGAATAAGTTGTTAATGAAATTAAACATGAAGTTAATTAGTGTAAAGTAAGAGGCTGATTATGTGATAACTTTCAGTGTTACAATATAATTCAGGTTTTCTTCTAGTTCTCTCCCTGCCCCTCCTACTATATCGGAAATGGTGGCTAATCTTTAAAAGTAAAACCTCACTCCAAAGGAATTAGAGTGGGGGAACATGGGAGAGAAATAGCATGTATGAAAATAGAGCCCCAGCGTAGATTGTAATTATTTCTATTTCAAATGGAATTTATTTTGATAAACTTTAAAATAATTTTTTTTCAAGAGGAATATTGCTTGAGTCAAGATGTGTAACCTTCTCCTGAGTTAGAGGGTAACAGCCACAGAGTTCCCCAGTTCACTTGTTTGCTAAACAAAGACACATCGGGCAGGAGAGGTCAGAATTTAAAGCGGTGATGGATGCAGGATGATTGATTTTTGCAACCAGTTATTTTTATGGGTGCTGAGGCCCCTTTTCCTTTTGAGGAGGCAGCTGTTAGAGCCCAGCTGCTTAACCCTCAGGCCTGGCCATGGAAACCTCCCCGTAACTGGCCTTATGTGTCTTTCATGTTTGATACCTTTGGGGTTCGCACGTCCACACGACATGCAGTTTACAACAGCAGATACTTTGAGAAAACTGCCGGGCTAAGTCGGGCTGTTCCAAACTGATGTTGGCCCAAACTCTGCCTCACTTCGTCTAGACTGGGTCATGTGACGAAGTCTCCATGGCAACTAATGGCCAGGCCCTTCCCCCCTGCAAGGGGATGCTAAAGATGTGGGAGAACAAAGAGGTCAGGTGACCTCCTGGCCTGGGAAGTAGACAGAGCCCAGAGAGGAGGGGCTGGAGGCGGGTTGGCAGTTTTGGAAGCTGGCTGGGAAATGGAGGGGAGCCCCCATGGGGCTCGGGCCTCCCAACGGGGCTGTGGCCTCCCTGGGACCCCAGATGGACCTAACTAAAGGGGGTCCTGTTGTCTGTACCGGCAAGACCTGTTTTGGACTGTGTTCCTGTCATCTAAATAAACCTCTGTGTTACTGGCTGGCTGAGAGTCACGTCTGACTGCGCAGTGGGGGGGCAGGACCCTGTGGCTTCCCCAGGACCCCACCTGGGCGGACTCGCTGTGGGAAGTGCACGGAGGGGCAGAGGATGCTGAATGCTCCAAGGAGAGACCCAGGAGGTGAAGGCGTGTGAGCTTCTTGCCCTGGAGCCAGTCTGCTCCAAGGGAAAGGAGGCTCCCTAGAGTCCTGCCTGACTTTGTGGGGAGCAGTTCCAGAGCATCGCCCGGGGACTCCGTGACACCCCTCACTCCCGACCCGCAGCCCCTGCCATCCCAGTCCTGACCTCCAGACTCACAGCTCTGATGGTGCCCCTCACTCCCGACCCGCAGCCCCCTGCGCTCCCTCCAGCACTGACGGTGCCCCTCACTCCCGACCCGCAGCCCCTGCCATTCCAGTCCTGACCTCCAGACTCACAGCTCTGCTGGTGCCCCTCACTCCCGACCCGCAGCCCCTGCCATCCCAGTCCTGACCTCCAGATTCACAGCTCTGCTGGTGCTCCTCACTCCCGACCCGCAGCCCCTGCTATCCCAGTCCTGACCTCCAGACTCACAGCTCTGCTGGTGCCCCTCACTCCCAACCCGCAGCCCCCTGCGCTCCCTCCAGCTCTGACGGTGCCCCTCACTCCCGACCCGCAGCCCCTGCCATCCCAGTCCTGACCTCCAGACTCACAGCTCTGCTGGTGCCCCTCACTCCCGACCCGCAGCCCCTGCCATCCCAGTCCTGACCTCCAGACTCACAGCTCTGCTGGTGCCCCTCACTCCCGACCCGCAGCCCCTGCCATCCCAGTCCTGACCTCCAGACTCACAGCTCTGTTGGTGCCCCTCACTCCCGACCCGCAGCCCCCTGCGCTCCCTCCAGCTCTGACGGTGCCCCTCACTCCCGACCCGCAGCCCCTGCCATTCCAGTCCTGACCTGCAGACTCACAGCACTGCTGGTGCCCCTCACTCCCAACCCGCAGCCCCTGCCATCCCAGTCCTGACCTCCAGACTCACAGCTCTGCTGGTGCCCCTCACTCCCGACCCACAGCCCCTGCCATTCCAGTCCTGACCTCCAGACTCACAGCTCTGCTGGTGCCCCTCACTCCCGACCCGCAGCCCCTGCTATCCCAGTCCTGACCTCCAGACTTACAGCTCTGCCGGTGCCCCTCACTCCCGACCCGCAGCCCCCTGCGCTCCCTCCAGCTCTGCTGGTGCCCCTCACTCCCGACCCGCAGCCCCTGCCATCCCATTCCTGACCTCCTGTGACGTTATGAATGTAATATAATATTTCATTTAAAGGTGACAGGGCCAGAAAGAGTTAATTAACTCACCTCACCCACTGACCTGACCCATGGGTGAACCTTAAGGACTGGTTAGGAAGATCTGTAAATGAACAGAGCTTTGAAATGCAAGTCGGCATTGTTAGAGGTAGAAGGGGAGATGTTTGCTCAGGGCTTGTGATGTCAGCAAACAAGTCTTGTCTATTGCTGTAGTTTTAATTCAAAGATCAAAAAAGGAATATTAGTATTTATGATACTTGAGTGAAATAGCATTATTGTCTCTGTGTCTCTTTGAAGGTTGTACTAACCTGTATCTGAACTGTTTAATGGGTAAATTACCCTGTGCTAATTGCCAGGATGTTTGGGAGAAGGAGTTAAACCTATAGTTTTCTCAGGCTGAAAGGCTGCTGGAACTATATAAGAAGCCTGGGACATGATCCTGCTTCATCTCAGATCTGCTTTGGGTTTCAAGAGACGGAAACCTTAAGCCATAAGGATTGAGATCCCGAGTCACTGACTGGAGTCACCCTGAATATGGACATTGGACTATAATCTATGGACTATTTCTAAAAGGACTTTTGGCAACTACAAGCTCATCTGTGCTATGCATCTGAACCTCGAGAATTGAATTCAAGTCTGTCTGTATATTGATCTTTTAACCAACACTCTCTCTCTTTTCTTTTTTAATAAATTTTAGCTTAGTTAATAAGAATTGGCTGTAGCGTGTATTTTGGGTAAGATCTAAGTTATAATTGGACCTGGGTATGTGGCTGATCCTTTGGGATTGGAAGAACCTTTTCTTTTATATGATGAGATCAGATTTTCAGGAATCATCATCATATCTGATGTGTGTGTCTGGACGGAGGCCGGAGGCTGGGAACTGCGTTGTTTGGACTTCTGAGTAACCAGTGAGGTGCTACAGAAGCTGTGTTGTGCTGGTTGGTAAATCTAAGTACTGGAATAACCACCAATGTTTGGGGTTTGTCTGCCCCATTTTGTTTGCAGTTCACCCTGATTGAGTGACCTCAGCTGGCTCCCACAGGCAGCACCGTCACACTGCTCCTTTCTAGTCACACTTTCTACGCATCTAACATTAGTGTATAATGTAATACAGATCTATCCCAACACCTGCCAGAGGTCTTCTGGTAAGGCGGATTCGGTGGCATGCCTGCCGGAGGTCCTCTGGTAAGGCGGATTCGGCGGCATGCCTGTGGCAGGTCTGCCGATCCTGTGCCTTCGGCGTAACCACCACCGAATTGCTGCTGCAGCCGGGGCACTGGCAGAGCTCCCGCAGGCATGCCACCTAATCCGCATCACCAGGGGACCTCCTGCAGGCAGCCCGACTGCCACCCTCACAGCGACCAGCAGGCCACCCCCCCCCCCCGCCGCTTGCTGCGCTGGTGCCTGGTGCCGCCCCTGTCCCTGACCCAGGGCAGAGGATATTGGAAGCTGAACATCCAGAGCTTGCAAGATAAAGGAGCAGGGGGGCAAGGCCTGGCGGTGTTGGCAGAACAGGAAAGCATCAGAGGGTTCTATGGCAACCAGGGGGATTGGTGGGAGTCGGTGAGGGAGGAGTTCGCAGCTTTGTTCTGGCAGTCGTGCAAACACCACAACATTAAAGAAACCAACAGTGCCAAGTCCTGCAGTGTCGCCTGTGGGATTTCCACAAGAGCATCCAGGCAGGGGAGCCAGTCAGCGTGTGACTGTAGAACAGGATCAAGCGACAGCTGCCCGAGTTCCGGGAGATGAGGCTGCAGTTGGCTGATATGAGCGGGAGCACGGAGTGAAGGGAGGGGCGGCCTCCCCTGACATTTTTGCAGCCTGCAGGGAATGGAGATCAAGCAGGGGGATGCGGGGACTCAGGGCAGGACCCGCGGATCCAGCCGTGCAGGCCCACAGTCGCTGGAGGAGGAGAGAGAGTCCTGCGAGAGGAAGCCGCTGGTGGGAAGCAATAAGTGCAGAGTGGAAACCAGCCAGCTGAGAGTCACAGGGGTCTAGAAAACAAAACAGCAGCAGGTCCCAGGGTGTAATGGGCAGCACTCAGGACTCTGAATCCTGGAATCTGAGTTCAAATCTCAGTGGGACCTCTGCCAGGTATGTTGGTTTGCTGTAAAGCCTTGGAGCCCAATGTGCTCGGTTACCCTCTCCCTGGCCGAACTAGAGTGAGGTTTTGTTTCTCCTCCTCCTGGGTCACTGGTGCCCACTGGCAATGGGTCTCTGGTCCAGCTGGGCCGCTAGAGGGTGGGGTCCTAGAACTTAACCATCTGGCTAGAGATTCCTGCGGGTTGACCTGACGGTTGGGTTTCTTTCTGCTTCACCTGATGCCCACAACTTTGGTCCCTGTAGCTGCAGCTCTTCCTCTTGCCCACATGGCATTTAAAGGAAGCAGTGCCAGGGCCAGGCTTCCCAGGCTGGAGCCCAGCACCTCTCCTCCTCTGGGCACCTGGAGCAGAGGCGGCTGGTGCTGACAGCTCCAAGGGAAGGCTTAAAAGCCACAGAGCAACTGAGGTCAGGGCTAGAGGAGGGCAGGACCATGCCTATGTGTGGCCTTCAGATGGGCACAAAAACACTCAGCCAGCCTGCTCCCTGCCTTGCCAAACACCCACTGAAGGCCACCCGCAGAGGAGCATGCGGGGCGGCTGCTGTTGCTCTGTGGCCAGCATCAGAAGACGGTAGGAAAGCAGGGCCAGCCCCCCTGGTGGGGCCTCTGACTGTTCCCACGCTCTGTGCTCACTTTGGCAGTGGGGCAGGAGATTTTACCCCAGGAGGCTTTTCCCCAGCTGGCGAGAAGCAGAGAAAGACCCAGGCTCCAAAGACGCTATGTAGCAACCCCCCTCCAGCACAGGGACAGGCGCACACGCTAGCCCGGGCAGCCACCCATTTTCTTTGGCAAGTCAGGAAGGGCAAAGGCGAGACTGGAAGCACCTGGGGCTCATGCCCCAGCCTTTGTGACACCCAACCCCCAACTCCTTCCCGGGGCTCTAGCTGAAGCCAGAGCATTGGCCTGAGCGGCCAAGAAGAGGTTCCAGCCCTGAAGGGAGCAGGACTTGCAGCACAAAGGTAAAATTGCACAACCACCAAGGGACTCGAACCCTTAATCTCCTGATCCAAAGTCAGATGCCTTATCCATTAGGCCACGTGGTCACAGGAACAAAACCTTTCCAAGCACTTATTTGGAAAAGGCCGACACTGTGTTTCTCAGGTCCTCTACTGAATGGGGCCGAGACTCTCTGGGCACAAGAAGTCGAGTTCCCAGCGAGATGTGAGACAATTCTCTGGAGCCAGGTGCAGGACTTTGGCAGGGAGGCTCAGGCATGAGGGATTGGGGGGCAGCGGACGGACCGGCTGTCTAGGTGCTTAGATTTGGTCTCACTGAGGAGGAGGAGGAATCCTGCTGACAGGCAGTGGCTGTGGAGAAAAAGTGGGATCTCCAGGCTGCTCAGGTCTCCTTCTTCCAGCTCCTCATCTGGCTGAGCTGCTGCACCGGCCTGGACAAGTCCTCTGCATGCACAGCAAATAGCCCAAGAGCCATTTCTGCCCAAACCTGTGCTGGGGGGTGAGCTTCTGTCTTCCCTGTCCCATCTGCCCTAGAACAGACCACTAGATTGAGAGAGACAGTCAACAACGATTAAGGCTAAGATTATATAAAGGGGGTCACAGAATCTGTGACTTTCAGAGATCTCAGTGACATTTTCCGCCTCAGCCCTGGGGCAGGAAGACTGGAGCTGTCGGCCGGTGGGGGCCTCACAGCTATCAGGCACCAGTATCGGAAGGGGCTCTCACAGGCCCATGCCACCACGGATGGACCCCACAGCTCCCAGCTACTGTGAGTGGATCCCAGAGCTCCCAGGTACCACATGTGACAGGGGGACCCTGGAGCTCCCAGTGGGGTGACTGGGTTATAAGTCCGGTCAGCGGTGCTGCGGGGCTCAGGCAGGCTGGTCCCTACGTGTCCTAGGGCACCGCACTGTGCCCTGGAAGAGGCCAGTAGGTCCCCCCTGCTGCACCGCTGACCAGGAGCCGCCCTAGGTAAGTCTGCACCCCAACCCCCTGCCCCAGCCCTGAACCCCCCCAAACCCAGAGCCCCCTCTTGCACCCCAGAGCCCTTACCCCTGCCCCAGCCCAGAGCTTCCTCCCACACCTGGAACCCCTCATCCCTGCCCCCCCCCCCGAGCCAACACCCCGTCCTGGACCCCAACCCCTGTCTCAACCCACAGCCCCCTCCTGTACTCTGAATCCCTCAGCCCCACCCTGCAGCCTGGAGCCCCCTCCTCCACCCCAAACCCCGCAACTCCCCACAGCTCCCACAGGCAGACCCTGGAGCTCCCAGCAGCCATGGGTGGCCGGGGAGCCCCCCCAGCCCCACCCCACTGCGTATGGACCCTGCAGCTCCTACGAGTGACCCCAGAGCTCCCAGCCGCTGTGGATGGACCCAGGATTTCCCAACAGGCCTTGATGGCGGGAGGACCCCGCAGCCCCACGTCATTGCTCACAGACCCTGCAGCACCGCAGCCCCGGGAGCTCCCGGCCGCCCCGGGCAGGAGAGGAGCCCCCGGCGCTCAGACACCGCAGGCAGAGCCGGGAGCTCCCGGTCACCGGGGTGAGGAGAAGCCGCAGCCCGGAGCTCCCGGCCGCCCGGGCAGGAGAGGAGCCCCTGGCGCTCAGACACCGCAGGCCGAGCCCGAGCTCCCAGTCACGGGGGGGGGGGTGAGGAGAAGCCGCAGCCCCGGGAGCTCCCGGCCGCCCGGGCAGGAGAGGAGCCCCGGCGCTCAGACACCGCAGGCGGAGCCCGAGCTCCCAGTCACCGGGCGGGGTGAGGAGCCGCAGCCCCGGCCAGTGCAGGTGGCCCCGCAGCTCCCGGCCGCCCCGGGCAGGAGAGGAGCCCCCGGCGCTCAGACACCGCAGGCGGAGCCCGGAGCTCCCAGTCACCGGGGTGAGGAGAAGCCGCAGCCCGGGAGCTCCCGGCCGCCCGGGCAGGAGGAGCCCCGGCGCTCAGACACCGCAGGCAGAGCCGGAGCTCCCGTCACCGGGGTGAGGAAAGCCGCAGCCCGGGAGCTCCCGGCCGCCCGGGCAGGAGAGGAGCCCCGGCGCTCAGACACCGCAGGCAGAGCCGGAGCTCCCAGTCACTGGGGTGAGGAGGAGCCGCAGCCCGGGAGCTCCCGGCCGCCCGGGCAGGAGAGGAGCCCCGGCGCTCAGACACCGCAGGCCGAGCCCGGAGCTCCCAGTCACCGGGGGTGAGGAGGAGCCGCAGCCCGGAGCTCCCGGCCGCCCGGGCAGGAGAGGAGCCCCGGCGCTCAGACACCGCAGGCCGAGCCCGGAGCTCCCAGTCACCGGGGGTGAGGAGGAGCCGCAGCCCGGGAGCTCCCGGCCGCCCGGGCAGGAGAGGAGCCCCGGCGCTCAGACACCGCAGGCGGAGCCCGGAGCTCCCAGTCACCGGGGTGAGGAGAAGCCGCAGCCCGGGAGCTCCCGGCCGCCCGGGCAGGAGAGGAGCCCCGGCGCTCAGACACCGCAGGCAGAGCCCGGAGCTCCCAGTCACCGGGCGGGGTGAGGAGGAGCCGCCCCGGGCCCCCCCGGCCGCCCCGGGCAGGAGAGGAGCCCCCGGCGCTCAGACACCGCAGGCAGAGCCCGGAGCTCCCAGTCACCGGGGGGGGGGGGGAGGAGGAGCCGCAGCCCCGGGAGCTCCCGGCCGCCCCGGGCAGGAGAGGAGCCCCCGGCGCTCAGACACCGCAGGCGGAGCCCGGAGCTCCCAGTCAACGGGGTGAGGAGGAGCCGCAGCCCCGGCCAGTGCAGGTGGCCCCGCAGCTCCCAGCCGCCGCGGGCGGGCGGACGCCAGAGCCCCGCTGCCATCGGGACCCCGCGGCCGCCCGGGCAGGACCCGTCACCCCGCGACCGGCAGGAAACAGCCGCGCGCGGAAGCGCCTCGCGCCCTGTGACCCCCCGGTGCTGCGGCTTCGCGCCAGGCGGGAGGCGGCGCCGCGGCTGCGGTCTCGGTCCCTCCGCCCGGCAGCGGGACCCGCCACGCGCGGCCTCGCGCCGCTTCTCGCGGGGGGCGGCGCTGAGCTCTGAGCGCACAAGGCCCTGGCGGCCCCGCCCCGCATCGCTGTCAGACAACGTCACCAATGGGAGATGGGCCTGTCAGAAACGTCAGTAGGGGAGGGCCCAATGGGAGACCAGCTTTCAGACACCCGCCCTGCGCGAGGGCCAATGGGAGATCAGCTTTCAGAGACACGCCCCACGCCAGGGCCAATGGGAGATCAGCTGTAAGAAAATACTAGGCAGGCCAGCACCAGCCAACCAGGAAACGCCCCTGATCCCAAGGACAGCCCCGCCCCCACCTGTCCTATGCCCCACAGCAGCAGCCAGCACCAGGGGGCTTGTGTAAAACCCCACAGCAACCCCCAAAGCAGAGTCTCAATTCCCCTCCCCCACCACTGCTCTTCATTAGGTAACAAGAACCCCACCCAGACCCCAAAAAAGAAAGAGCGACAACGCCCCCCCGCCCCCCCCGCCCCATGTCTGGCCACACGCTCCCAGCTCAGGGTGACCACACTCCCCGTCGGGGCAGGCTCTGCTCAGCCCGGCTCCCCACAGCCTGCACTAAACATGTGGGGCCCAACCCCAAAACTTACTCCTATTTTACCCCAATGGCCCAAAACTGCTGCTTTTAATTTATGCAAATAAGGTGCTGCCACGCTCAGGCCACGCCCCAGCTCTCCAGGGGAGCCACCCGGCAGAGAACCAGGTGATATTTAAATTAGGCTGGACGTCGCTCAGTCATTGCCCTCTGCTCCCAGCAGGTGGCGCCGGAGAGCTCCGAGCTCGCTCCCTTCCCTTTCTCGCGTCAGCTTCAGCCCCCAGGTTACAAACGCACCAACCGGGGAGCAGGAGTGCGGGGATGCTCAGGGTGACCAGATGTCCCATGTTTAAAGGGACAGGCCGGTTTGGCTGGACTTTTTCTTATACAGGAGCCTATTGCCCCCCACCCCCGTCCCGTTTTCCACAGTTACTTCAATGTCACCCTATGGGGCAGCTCTGCGGGGACGGACTTGCACACTTGGGAGCCATCAGCCGGATCTGTGTGCCAGGGAAGCTGCGTCCCTCCAGAGGCGCTTGAGAAGCCAAAGGGGCCGTGGGTGAGTTTGTGATGAGGTGAGTGTGAAGTGTGGAAGGGGGAGGGTGGCAAGAGGAGGTTTTGAGAGGAAAAAAGGTGCTGCTGAGCTGGTAGGGGAGGGCAAGGTCCCAGGCGGGTGTTGTGTGAGGAGCTGTGTAGGCCCAAAAAGGCGTCCTGCTGGGCAAGGGCAGGTGAGGAGGGCCAAGGCTTTTCCCAGGGCTGTTGCTGCGGCCAAAGCCTTTGGGAAGCAGAAGAGGGTCAGGGGTGTTGTTGCCTGCTGGGGCCCATGCGACGGTGTAGGTGTACGCTGACCATAGCTGGTCTGTGGGAGCTGGGGTCACTCACTGTGCCCCTTTCCTCGTTAGTATAGTGGTGAGTATCCCCGCCTGTCATGCGGGAGACCGGGGTTCGATTCCCCGACAGGGAGGGTGACCCCTTTTGAAGGGGGGACAAAGAAATCCCTGGCCTGCCCGCCACATGCCTTGCATTCTCCTTCGACGGCCACTTCCCTTCGCACCCCGCACTGATGACTTTCACCTCCAGAGAGACAGTTACCTCGCAAGGACACGCTCGCCCTAGCCAAAGCCTCCCCCGGGGCCTGCACGTGGGGGCACGTTTCAGAGCGGCAAAGGGAAATAGGCGGCCAGGGCCATGAGGACAATGGCCCAGACAAACGGGGAGGGACTTGGTCCAGGGGTGGAGGAAGACAGAAAAAGGGACAGGCATGGGATTGGCTTCCTCTCTTTTTTCCTTTGCTCAGCATTTGACCTGTGACTGTAATGGGGAGACTTGAGAAAGACCTGTGGCCGCCGGCGAGGTAGGTGGCCGCCCCGAGAGCACAGAGCTGAGCATTTTCCGCTGTGCTGTTGCCTGCGCCCCCAGCGCCTGGCCGTGATCGTATAGTAGTTAGTACTCTGCACCGTGGCCGCAGCAACCTCGGTTCAAATCCAGGTCACGGCATTGCTTTTTGGTGGGGAGGGGCTATCCTGCAGCACGCCTCGTGGCTCAGTCTGATGGCGTCCGTTTGCAAAGAGAGCCATCAGCCGGTCCTCAGTTTCTGCTTGGTAAAGGCAAGTCAGTGGGGTCCATCGGTCAGAAAAAGAGTCCCAGGACTTCTTGCTGGGCGCCAGGGTCCAAAAGCAGCGCATTCCCTCCTGGAAAGGGCTGTGTTTCGAATGTCCGTCCAGTGCGCGTTGAAGGGAAGTATCTGCGTGCCTGGGAAGCTGCGTCCCTCCAGAGGCGCTTGAGAAGCCAATGGGGCCGTGGGTGAGTTTGTGATGAGGTGAGTGTGAAGTGTGGAAGGGGGAGGGTGGCAAGAGGAGGTTTTGAGAGGAAAAAAGGTGCTGCTGAGCTGGTAGGGGAGGGCAAGGTCCCAGGCGGGTGTTGTGTGAGGAGCTGTGTAGGCCCGAAAAGGCGTCCTGCTGGGCAAGGGCAGGTGAGGAGGGCCAGGGCTGTTGCTGCGGCCAAAGCCTTTGGGAAGCAGAAGAGGGCGAGGGGTGTTGTTGCCTGCTGGGGCCCATGCGACGGTGTAGGTGTACGCTGACCATAGCTGGTATGTGGGAGCTGGGGCCAGTCACCGTGCCCCTTTCCTCGTTAGTATAGTGGTGAGTATCCCTGCCTGTCACGCGGGAGACCAGGGTTTGATTCCCTGATGGGGAGGGTGACCCCTTTTGAAGGGGGGACAAAGAAATCCCTGGCCTGCCCGCCACATGCCTTGCATTCTCCTTCGACGGCCACTTCCCTTCGCACCCCGCACTGATGACTTTCACCTCCAGAGAGACAATTACCTCGCAAGGACACGCTCGCCCTAGCCAAAGCCTCCCCCGGGGCCTGCACGTGGGGGCACGTTTCAGAGCGGCAAAGGGAAATAGGCTGGCCAGGGCCATGAGGACAATGGCCCAGACAAACGGGGAGGCACTTGGTCCAGGGGTGGAGGAAGACAGAAAAAGGGACAGGCATGGGATTGGCTTCCTGTCTTTTTTCCTTTGCTCAGCATTTGACCTGTGACTGTAATGGGGAGACTTGAGAAAGACCTGTGGCCGCCGGCGAGGTAGGTGGCTGCCCCGAGAGCGCAGAGCTGAGCATTTTCCGCTGGGCTGCTAGCCTGCATCTCCAGCGCCTGGCCGTGATCGTATAGTGGTTAGTACTCTGCGCCGTGGCCGCAGCAACCTCGGTTCGAATCCGGGTCACGGCATTGCTTTTTGGTGGGGAGGGGCTATCCTGCAGCACGCCTCGTGGCTCAGTCTGATGGCGTCCGTTTGCAAAGAGAGCCATCAGCCGGTCCTCAGTTTCTGCTTTTGGTAAAAGCAAGTCAGTGGGGTCCATCGGTCAGAAAAAGAGTCCCAGGACTTCTTGCTGGGTGCCAGGGTCCAAAAGCGGCGCATTCCCTCCTGGAAAGGGCTGTGTTTCGAATGTCCGTCCAGTGCGCGTTGAAGGGAAGGATCTTCGTGCCAGGGAAGCTGCGTCCCTCCAGAGGCGCTTTAGAAGCCAAAGGGGCCGTGGGTGAGTTTGTGATGAGGTGAGTGTGAAGTGTGGAAGGGGGAGGGTGTCAGGAGGAGGTTTTGAGAGGAAAAAAGGTGCTGCTGAGCTGGTAGGTGAGGGCAAGGTCCCAGGCGGGTGTTGTGTGAGGAGCTGTGTAGACCTGAAAAGGCGTCCTGCTGGGCAAGGGCTGGTGAGGAGGGCCAGGGCTTTTCCCAGGGCTGTTGCTGCGGCCAAAGCCTTTGGGAAGCAGAAGAGGGCCAGGGGTGCTGTTGCCTGCTGGGGCCCATGCGACGGTGTAGGTGTACGCTGACCGTAGCTGGTCTGTGGGAGCTGAGGCCCTTCCACATGCTCCTTTCCTCGTTAGTATAGTGGTGAGTATCCCCGCCTGTCACGTGGGAGACCAGGGTTCGATTCCATGATGGGGAGGGTGGCCCCTTTTCAAGGGGGGAACAAAGAAATCCTTGGCCTGCCCCCCCCCCCCACATGCCTTGCATTCTCCTTCTACGGCCACTTCCCTTCGCACCCCAAACTGATGACTTTCACCTCCAGAGAGACAATTACCTCACAAGGACATGCTCGCCCTAGCCAAAGCCTCTCCCTGGCCTTCCACCCCCGGGCCCAGTTTCAGGGCCTGCACGTTTTAGAGCGGCAAAGGGAAATAGGCTGGCCAGGGGCATGAGCAGTGATTTTCCAACACCCCCCTGCAGTTTTGTGAACTAATTACATGCCAAACCTGGTGGCTGAACTTCGTGACTTTGTCCTCACCCACAACTATTTCACATTTGAGGACAATATATATCTTCAAGTCAGCGGCACTGCTATGGGTACCCACATGGCCCCACAGTATGCCAACATTTTTATGGCTGACTTAAAATAACGCTTCCTTAGCTCTCATCTCCTAATGCCCCTACTGTACTTGCACTACACTGAAGACATCTTCATCATCTGGACTCATGGAAAAGAAGCCCTTGAGGAATTCCACCATAATTTTAACAATTTCCATCCCTCCATCTACCTCGGCCTACATCAATTCACTCAAGTGGTTCAGTTCCTTGACAGTACTGTGCTGATAAGAGATGGTCACATAAACACAACCCTGTACCGGAAACCCACTGTGGTGGAGTAGGGACTCTCTATGTGGGGGATGGGAGAGCAGGGAGGATGGGAGAGCAGGGAGGATTTTAGGTGAGACGCAGGTCTGCAGACTGTAACATGAGCTAGGCCTGGGGGAGGGGAGGTGACACCTCGGCCTAGGAGCTGGACAAAAGAAAAGTAGCTGAGTGGAGAGGGTGGGGTCAGTCTTCGGTTTTGGAACCAGGGTGGTGGGTTTGCAGGGGAACCTGTGCTGGAATCCAGACACCCTGAACCCCCAAAGAAGCCAGAGTGAGGGGTCCTGGCTCTGAACACGAGCTCTGCTGTATCCGGTGTTCCTGTTGTCCAATAAACCTTCTGTTTTACTGGCTGGCTGAGAGTCACTGTGGGTCCCAGGAAGAGGGGTGCAGGGCCGGACTCCCCCAGACTCCGTGACAACTGGTTGCAGTGGTGGGATTGACTGCACCCCGTGGACAGCGCTTCCTGCAGTAAGTGACTGGGGCGTAGTAAAACGAAGGGGCGATTAACCCCCGGGAGAGTGTGACCAGAGAGAAGGACTTTGCAGTAACAGGGTCCCCCGGGCGATCACAGCAAGCGATCCCAGGGGCGGAGGAGTCTGCAGCTCGACCCTGGCAGAGAGGGGGTGACCTCAAGGACTGGCACACTAGGGGTCCCCCTGGAACCCGTGGGGAGCGGCGAGCACCCCGGCCTGCGAGCGGCCAGCAGGAAGATGTATGCCCAGCAGCGCAAGTGCGACCTGGTGGGGCTGTGCCAGCGGAGAGGGCTGCACTGTGGGAAGCTCACCAAGGCCCAGCTGATTGCCCAGCTGGAGGACGCAGATCGTGTGAATGAACCAATCCCTGTCTCTGAGGGAAGCAGCCAGGCAGATGCAGCGCAGGCACCAGTGTGTGTCCCCGCTGGGAGTGGTCAGCCGGCCGCTGAGGGCTTCCCGAGACCTCCCACCCCTAGGCCTAGGGGGAGGAGGAGGAGGAGCCCAGCTACTGAGGGCACCGTGACCCCTGGCCAGCAGGGGTCGGCCCGGCTCACCCCCAGCAGGGGATCGTCCCGGCGACGCTCGGCCTCTGTGGAGTGCATGCGGCTGGACTTGGAGAGAGAGATAAAACTGAGAGAGCTGGAGGAGCGTAAGGAACAGAGGGAACATGAGGAGAGACAAAGCCAGCGTGAGCTGGAGGAGAAGGAGAACCAGCGTAAACACGAAGAGAGGGAGGAGGAGAAGCAACGTGAACACGAGGAGAGGGAGAAGGAGAAGCAACGTAAACATGAGCTGGAACTGGCCCAGATGAACAACAGTAAGGCCCCGGCTACGGTGAGTGAGGGGGGACCCAAGCCTACAAAGAGCTTTGATAAGAGCTTCCTGGCCCGGCATAAGGAGCGGGAGGACATAGACACCTTCCTGACGGCCTTTGAGAATGCCTGCGAGCTGCACCAGGTGGACCCTGCAGACAGGATCCAGTTTCTCACCCCCTTACTGGACTCCACCGCCATGGAGGTGTACAGCCGAATGAAAGGGGCGGAGGCAGGGGACTACAACCTGTTCAAAGAGGCCCTGCTCCGCGAGTTTGGGCTGACCCCGGAGATGTACCGGAAGAGGTTCCGGAGTCAACATAAGACCCGGGAGGTCACATACCTACAACTGGTCAACCGGGCGCAGGGATACTCCCGCAAGTGGACAGCTGGGGCCCAAACTAGAGAGGACCTGCTTGACTTATTTGTACTGGAGCACCTGTATGTGCAGTCCCCCTCTGACCTGTGGCTGTGGTTGATGGACCAGAAGCCGGAGAACCCGCAGCACGCAGGCCGGCTGGCTAACCAATACATGGACAGTCGGACAGGGGATGGCAGAGAGGAGTTTCGAAGGAGCAGGCCTGCCTCAACACAGAGAGAAAGTCACCATGGGACCTCCCAGCGGGGACCTATGGAGAACCCCCACCAAAGGGGAACATCCAGCGTCAGGTCCATCCGACCCACTCGAGGGGACCCACGAGACATGGCCTGCTTTCTCTGTGGCCAACAAGGCCACATACGGGCCCAGTGCCCCAAGCTCAGGGACAGATCGAGCAGACCCAACCCGCAGAAGGTTGACTGGGTAGAGACCCAATCAGATGAGGGGCAACATTCCCAGGAAAGGGGGGCTGGCCGTGTACCACCTGCGAAGGAGGGAGGAGGGCCCCAGGTCTGCTCCTCTGGGGGGCTGGATGCTCCAGACTACGGGTTTTTGGTTTACAGGGTGTGCATGGGGCTGCCCCTCCGGAAAGAGTGCCTTGTTCCCCTGGAGGTGGATGGGAGGAAGGTCACTGGGTACTGGGACATGGGCGCAGAGGTGACGCTGGCCCGGCCCGAGGTGGTGACCCCAGATCGGATGGTGCCCGACACCTACCTGACCGTGAGGGGTGTGAGCGGGACCCCATTGAAAGTGCCCATGGTGAGGGTGCACCTGAAGTGGGGGGCCAAGGAGGGCCCCAAGGACGTGGGGGTACACCCACATTTGCCCACGGAAGTGTTAATGGGGGGGACCTCGAGGACTGGCCAAGCAACGCCCGGGGTGCCCTGGTCGTGACCCGTAGTCAGAGTCGGCGCAGGGCACTGCGCCCTGACAACGGGGAAGGTACTCTGCCCGAGGTGCCGGACCCTAACCTGGTGGGGAGGGAACGCCCAGGGACACGACCCAGAGAGGCTGCTACCTCAGACCTAGCTGGTGAGAGAGAGCAGGTCCCCATCCCTGTCCCAGCTGCCGAGTTCCAGGCCGAGTTGCAGAAGGATCCCTCCTTGTGGAAGCTCAGGGACCGGGCTAACCTCAGTGCAGTACAGACCATGAGGAGAGGTTGCAAGGAGAGGTTCCTGTGGGAGAAGGGATTCCTGTACCGAGAATGGGCTCCCCCCAGGGAAGTAGAGTCATGGGGGATCAGGAGGCAGCTGGTGGTTCCCCAGAAGTTTCACCACAAGCTCCTGTACCTGGCCCATGACATTCCCCTCGCAGGGCACCAGGGAATCTGGCGCACCAGGCAGAGGCTGCTACAGAACTTTTACTGGCCTGGGATCTTTACCCATGTTCGACAGTATTGCCAATCCTGTGACCCCTGCCAGCGGGTGGGGAAGGCCCAGGACAAGCGGAAAGCAGCTTTGAGGCCTTTGCCCATCACAGAAGAACCTTTCCAGAAGGTGGCCATGGACATAGTGGGACCTCTCAGCAAGGCGACCCGGTCAGGGAAGAAATACATCCTGGTGGTGGTAGATTTCGCCACTCACTACCCTGAGGCGGTGGCCTTGTCCTCTATCGAAGCAGACACCGTGGCAGATGCACTGCTGACCATTTTCAGCTGGGTGGGGTTCCCCAAGGAAGTCTTAACGGACCAGGGGTCCAACTTCATGTCGACCCTGCTCCAGTCCCTGTGGGAGAAATGTGGGGTCCGGCACAACTGGGCCTCAGCGTATCACCCCCAGACCAACGGGCTGGTGGAAAGGTTCAACGGGACGCTAAAGATGATGCTAAAAACATTTAGGAACCAGCACCCACAGGACTGGGACAAGTTCTTACCTCACCTGCTGTTCGCATACAGGGAGGTACCCCAGGAATCTACCGGGTTCTCGCCTTTTGAACTGTTATATGGGAGGCGGGTAAGGGGGCCCCTGGACCTGATGAGAGACGAATGGGAGGGGAAGGCTGCCCGATGGCAAGTCAGTGGTGGAGTATGTCCTGACTTTCCGGGAAAGACTTGCCGAGCTCATGGGCCTGGCCAGGGAGAATCTGGCCCGAGCCCAGAGGAAGCAGAAGGTCTGGTACGACCGCACGGCGCAGGCCCGCGCCTTCGCCACTGGGGGTCAAGTGATGGTTCTCATCCCCATGAGAAAGAACAAACTCCAGGCTGCCTGGGAAGGGCCCTTCAAGGTTATCAAGCAACTAAATGAGGTAAACTATGTGGTGGAGCTGTCGAACCGGGCTCATCACCGCCAGGTGTACCATGATGAAGCCATACTATGACAGGGGGAATGTGGTGTTGGCCGTGTGTGGACATTGGGAGGAGCCGGGAGATGACCCTTTAGTGGATCTATTCCCGGGGACAAAGGCTGGCTCCCCCCTGGAGGCGATTCCCCTCTCTGATCAGCTGACCCTGGCCCAGCAGGCTGAGATCAGAGGGGTGCTGCATCTGTACCGACAGCTGTTTTCCAACCAGCCCGGGCGCACTAATTTGACTGTCCACCGGGTGGAGAAAGGGTCACCCCCCCATACGATGCTCCCCTTTTTGGGTCACAGGAAAAACTGCCCAGGACCTAGAAAGAGAGGTCAGGGACATGCTGGCTTTGGGGGTGATCCAGCCATCTTCCAGCCCTTGGGCCTCGCCGCTGGTCCTGGTCCCCAAAAGGGATAGGTCGATCCGGTTCTGTGTGGACTATCGAAAGCTCAATGCCATCACTGTATCTGATGCCAACCCCATGCCCAGGCCTGACGAGCTCCTAGACAAGCTGGGAGGCGCTCGGTATCTCACCACCATGGATCTTACAAAGGGCTACTGGCAAGTGCCGCTGGACGCAGATGCCAGGCTGAAATTGGCCTTTATCACCTCTCTGGGGCTCTATGAGTTTCTGACCCTGCCCTTCGGCCTCAAGGGAGCGCCGGCCACCTTCCAGCGTCTGGTGGATCAGCAACTGAGGGGGATGGAGGGTTTTGCCGTGGCATATATTGACGACATCTGCATCTTCAGCCAGACCTGGGAGGACCACGTGTCCCAGGTTAAACAAGTGCTGAACCAACTCCGAGAGGCTGGGCTAACCGCAAAGGCTGAGAAGTGCAAGGTGGGGATGGCTGAAGTATCTTACCTGGGCCATCGGGTGGGGAGCGGCTGCCTAAAGCCGGAACCAGCCAAGGTGGAGGTGATCAGAGACTAGCCTGCTCCCCAAACCAAGAAGCAGGTCCAGGCCTTTATTGGGATGGCGGGGTACTATCGAAGTTTCGTGCCCCACATTAGCGCCATAGCCGCCCCCATCACTGAGCTGTGCAAGAAGGGGAAGCCAGACAAGGTGGTCTGGACCGAGGAGTGCCAGCAGGCTCTCCAGGCGCTGAAGGAGGCTCTGCTCAGTGGCCCAGTTCTGGCAAATTCAGACTTTGACAAGCCCTTTATGGTGTTCACTGACACCTCAGACACGGGGCTGGGGGTGGTGTTGATGCAGGAGGATGAAAAGGGGGAGAGACACCCCATCGTGTACCTGATCAAGAAGTTGCTACCCCGGGAGCAGAACTACGTGGCCATCGAGAAGGAATGCCTGGCCATGGTGTGGGGCCCTTAAGAAACTGGAGCCATATCTCTTTGGGCACCACTTCACCGTGTACACCGACCACTCTCCCCTGACCTGGCTGCACTAGCTGAAAAGAGCCAACGCCAAGCTCCTGAGGTGGAGCCTGATCCTGCAGGACTATGACATGGATGTGGTCCACATGAAGGGAAGTGCCAACCTGATAGCAGACCCGCTGTCCCAGAGAGGGGGCCCTGAACTTCCCCGGGTCACTGGGCAGAGTGACCCTGCTCAGTTCAGTCTCGAAAGGGAGAGAGATGTGATGGAGTAGGGGCTGTCTGTGTGGGGGTTGGGGGAGCCGGGGAGGACATTAGGTGAGGGACAGGTATTCAGCCTGTAACATGAGCTAGGCAGGGGGGAGGGGAGGTCAACATCTCTGCCAGGGGAGCTAGACAAAGGAGAGAGCCGATTGGAGAGGGAGAGTCAGTTTCGATTTGGGGCTGGGGGAGGGGAGTTCAGAGAATCCTAGGCTGGGATCCAAGAACCCTGAATCCCCCAGAAAGGCCAGATTGAGAGGCCCTGGCTCTGCCCACAAGCTCTGCTGTAGCCTGTGTTCCTGTGTCCAATAAACCTTCTGTTTTACTGGCTGGCTGAAAATCACTGTGAGTCCCAGGAAGAGGGGTGCAGAGTTGGACTCCCCCGCACTCCAAGAGGCAGCGGGGATCAATGCCCGCGTCCTCCAGCGGCAAGGCAGCCGCGGGACCTTCTTTTGCCCTTCTTTTAGAAGCCATGGACAGTCAGCCAGCTCAGCTCCTCCAGTGGCCTCCATCCCTCTCCCCGCTTGGCCTCCCAAAAAGCCAGCCCTTGCGGAGCACAAAGCTTTTCCTCCCGGGCCCTTCTCCCCCTTGCGCTGACTGGGAGGCTGGCGACAGCTGGGGGAAGTTAGCTCAAATGGAAGAGCAGGGGAGAAGTAGTCAGACCCAGACACACATTCTCCAGCCTGCTCTGCTCTGCTTTGCTCTGCTGTGCTGGGCTCTAGTGGGGGACCTGCACCTTTCTTTCTGAGCTCTCACTGGAGCACAATCCCTTTCCTCCTCCCTCCCTGCTAGTCTACGCCAAGCTCATTGGCCGGGAGGGAGAGCCACTCAAATACAGAATTACTCACATCCCAGGGGTCCATGAAGGGAATGAGGAGATGGGCGGGGTGGCACGCGATACCAGCTCAGCTGAGACCGTGAGACCTCGCAGCCTCCTGATCTCAGGCAGCATGGCAGCCGTGGAGCAGAGCAGAGCACGCAGACAGCTTGGAGACAGCCAAAGCGGGGAAGGGCTGCATTGGTCTGGAAGAGGGAGTCGGTGGCTGTCTATCCTGGCGGAGGCAGGGTCGTTTTGCTGTATGCTGGGCCAGGGGCCAGGGAGCCTGCTAGAGTTGCTGAGCTGGGCCTGCTCCTGGCTTTGCTTGGGTTAGAGGAAAGTGGTGAAGATAAGAACGGCCCTCCTGGGTGAGACCGATGGTCCATATAGGCCACTATCCCGTCTTCTGACAGTAACCGATGCCAGGCGCTTCAGAGGCAATGGCCAGAGCAGGCAATCGTCAAGTGATCTATCCCTGCATTGTCTTCTGAGGTTTGGTGCTTGTTTCAGGGGTTAACTCTCAGCCCAGACACACTCCAGGGAGGGAGCGTTGGTGTTTGTGCCGAGGAGCGTGGCTGGGACTCGGACCCCCTTCCCCAGCTCTGGGTAGCACGCCCCCCTCCCTCCCATTTCAGGCTGTGTCCAGCTTAAGCCCACAGAGCCCTTGCCTTTTTTTGCCCGGTGCCTGAGAGTCAGGCCAGCTGCGGGGAATTAGCTCAAGCGGCAGAGCGCTCGCTTTGCATGCGAGAGGT